>NC_087202.1:118204864-118207364 GCF_015104395.2 Macrobrachium nipponense
ACTTACCATTGTGATAAAGATGGCGTACAAAACGGCCGCTATGAAACATTTTGCTTGATAAATCTGCAGCTAAGAAAGATAGAGACATGAAAGTTCTATCTATCCTTACATTTATGAGGCCAGAGAATCTGTTTCTAGCATTTCTATTGGGCTATTATCAATATTGTATCTTGGAAACGGACCCCATAATGCTAATGAAAGTTATACAAGCACAAGACTATAATGGAGCATAATAACAAAGTTCGAGCACTATCTCTGTCTTTTTTTAAGCCTGGAATGTCTGCAAGATTTTAAAGATGCATGGCGTCACCCTTTTGTGTGACAAAATTTTCATTCAGACATATCTGAAGCATCATTTGCAACATTATAGTTACACCTCATATTTGCAGCTACTAAAAGCTGTGCATGTAATCCCAAGCATGTTGCATTTGCATCTGCCATGGCAACCAGACTTGCAGCCACATTTTGTTAGATTTCTATAATGCTTTGCAATGGGGGAGTTGGATGTCCACAAGACTTTCCAGTATTCGCCAATCTTTTCTAATTCAGGGATTTCTGCTACCAATTTGTCATTTAATTTTGGTATTCACAGTGGATGAGGTAATGCCCAGTTGTTCCAGGTGCTGCTGGTATAATTAGGATATGTCTGCAAAAGTAAATAAGGCAGGACCATCCAAACTTAAGCTGGTTTCAATGATATAATTATTTACCAGCTCAGACAGAACAAGGGGATATACATCTGGTCCTTCACTGTGATATTGTTCTTTTTCAAGATTTCAAGATGGGATTGTAAAGGTCTGCGAGACATACCAGATGGTATTTCAGCTCTAGTGCAATTGCATCACCTGCACCTAGTTTTGCCAGTAATTTACCATCATTAAGTGTGTTACTGCACTCATGTAGTCTCCTATTGAGATTCATGGTCATTACTTGTCGAGGATCTGATATAGGTGCCACATTTTCACAAAAAATTAATGATTCATAATTGTCATGACTCATTTGACGCTGTTTAGCATGCTTTTCCTGTGGTTCAGCACCTTCAAGAGTAGATCTTCACTGTCTTGCACAATCAAGTTTTGCACTATTAAACATGACCCTACAGCGCTTGTGGTATTTTGCCATGTTTTGTCGCATTGTTGCCTATATGCCACAGACTTCATCCAGCCTTCCTGGGTCAAAGTTAAGTGGCATTTCACCAACCTCTTGAAACAATAGTACATTGGTTGAAATCATTATGTACCCATCATGTTCAGGATTATGATGTACAGAGGCCAATGGTGAGGTTAGACCTTCATTTTTCTTGTCTTCCTTTATGAGCTCTTGACTAAGGCCAAGGGGCTATCCTTTTACCACCTTAATCTGCACTGGCACCTCTTGTCAATTCAGGTGCGGCTGTCTAACTAGATCTACAAACTATATATATATATATATATATATATATATATATATATATAATATATATTATATATATATATATATATATATATATATATATATATATAATATATATATATATATATATATATACTGTCTACCAGCTAATTGATATGGGCCTATTAGATGCAACTACTAAACCACACTAATGCAAAGTTAGGTACAGTGTGAGTAAAGCAAGATTAAACACCAAAACCCATGCTGAGTTACACAGCAGTGGTCAACAATGTGCCCTGGTTGTGTGCTGACATGTACTCTTGTAAACTAAAACTAAAGATAAAACCACCATGAAATTATATATAGACTTGCAAACTATTATATTAAACAGGAAGATATTTTTCCATGCCTACATGATCTTGAGGCATAATTATTCAAGGTTTTTAGCTGCCATATTGGATGCCTTCTTTCTTTATATAATTAACTGAAGTATTTTTAGTTAAAAAAATGATATGAAATCCTTAAAAGATGCACATTTTACTTTTGCTTGATGACTGCCTAAAATGTGTATAACCAAAACAAATACATAACAACAAGAGACCCATGTTAAAACCTTGACCAGCTGCCACCTTGAAAAACGGCAGCCATTTTGGAATTTTGAGTGAACACCCAGTAATTTTCAAAAAGTGGCCTAAGGAGAAGATATGTACCAAATTTCATGCTTATAATTAACTGAAGTGTTTTAGTTGAAAAATGATATTATCTCTGGCACTATCTTGTAGGCACCTCACGCCATCGATGGCGGAATTATTCAATAACTCATTACCCTTCATCTGTTACCCCTAATCCGTATCCTCGCACTCCTATTTTTGTTTTTGGTCGCTTCTCTAACAACTAGAACACGTGGTACTTGTTTTCATTGCAATTTCATGTTATTGTAAGTCTTACTGTATTGTGTTATTTTTGCACAAATTAAAATCCATTAAAATGATTTTATGGTACTTGATTTTAGTCCATTGTATAGAAATACTTCGTCAATGTTCATGGACCCCACATTTCAGTCCGCATCATGCAATACAACAAAACAACGCAATGATCACGTAGTGCACTTTGAAGACAAGTGAGTAAC
>NC_087202.1:118209864-118212364 GCF_015104395.2 Macrobrachium nipponense
TCTTTTACATTCTTAAAATCATCTGCCGATTGCGTTTTACCGACATCATCACTGTCTTTAGCTGCCGAATGAAACAATACAGAGATGATTCTTTCGTAAATTAACAAATTTAAGTTTAAAAACGTGTTTGATTTTGATCTATTGAATTACATTGGAAATAAACAAGTTTTTAGCAAGACAATTATAACACAACTCACATATAGGCCGTACTACGATTAAATCACTACGTTATTACGCTCAAGTCTCCCAGTTTCCTCACACAGTCGTCGAGTTTCACTACGTCCGCCAAGTGTTGGCGACAATTACCTGTTGCACGTCGTTGTCGCGGTCGAGCCGCACAAACTAACAAAATTCGCCATATCATGCTGACGTAAGGCCGGAACACACATCGGCGATTCGAGCCCGTGATTGTTGTAATAGCTTGGTTTGGCGTCAGTCGCAGACCTTGGACTTATTACGACAACAGTATGACGAAGTAATGTACCATTACGACAGCATTACGTACGTCGAGATGAGATTCACGAAGTATGTATACTACACGTATGTCGCCGATGATCTAGGCCACACCCACTTTTAACGTTTTTCTGGGGACGGCGACTGATGTAAAGGCAATTGTGTTAGATGTTAGGGAAATGCGACATACTTAATACAAAATCAGATGTAGGCAACATACATAAACTGTGTCGTGGTGAGAATTTGGCACTCATTCCCGTTCCAGACGCTGCCAGAGGCACAAGATGGACAAACAAGAAGTTTTGAAGACCCAGCAATATCAGAAGCTGATAGTAGACAACTTAGATGATCCTGAATTAGCACTGGCCATGTTGGGTCATTACTATGCCCTGCTGTTGTTGAGTAATGAAAATAATGCAAGAACGAAAGTGCAAGAAAAAAAATACAGAAGGAGATGCTTAATGTAGCCCTAAAAAGAAGAGAGGAGAAAGGTTACTATGAAAACGTGATGAGAAAATTGGCAATTGAAGCTCTAGGACTGTACCGGAACTTTACTAGGATTACAGTGGAGCATTTCAATGAAATTGTTGAACGGATCCTTCCCTATGAGTAAACCATACCCTGCTCGAAATCTGACAGTACTTGAGCGCATCTTTAATTACCGACTATAAGTCAAGTTGTACAGAGAGCGCCTTTGGCGTACTAGCAAACAGGTAGATAATGTTAACAGTCGTTAAACTGTCTTTATTTAGCCTGCTTGATTAAAAACGCATTAATATGAAACACATACCATTCTTTTCTGCAGAAATAATACGTATTCAACATGAAGTACCTTTCATAAGCCATCTAATGATTAGATTAATATTTTCCATTCGTCTACAAAAGATTCAGTGTTTCACACTACTATACATCTTCGACATGGCTGCATCGAGTCCATGGTGTTGGCCGCTTGTGTGTTTCACAACTTAATTTTAACGAGACAACCTAATGCCACGAGTGAGGCAGATCAAGAAGACTCGGTGACACACGAGGCCTTACCTGGTCACTAGAGGTGTGACGAAGCTTTACCGAGCCTGAGTAGTACCCAAAGCCGTCAGAAGGGAACCATGGCCAGCAAGAATCAACGAGATCAACTTCGTGATTATTTTAATTCCGCTTCAGGCTCCGTTCATCAGCAAGATTCAATAATATAAAAGTAGAAAGCAATAGAACATTCCTAAACATACTCTATAAAATTAAATTGAGATAACTTAGTAAATATCAAAATAAAATTGAAATTCTAAACTTTTTATATTATTACCCACCACATTTCTTATGAATTGTATTCTTTGTCATATTTATGTATATATGACATTCTCAAAGTACATCAAGAACACTGAAAATGCAAAATGTAATTTTTACTTAAAATAGAAAATGCCTATTCATTTATTGTACTTCAAAACATTCTAATAAATTGTATTGGTCGCAGTTAAGTCACATACATAAAAAAAAAACAATTCAGAGAATGCCTGAATAAATGTCAGAAATATTTCTATTCTTACTATATCTTCTTCCAAGCTTTAACCCATTTTTATTTGGGGTCGCCCTTGTGAATGAGTCGTCTCCATCGATTTCTGTCCTGAGCATCGTTCTCGTCAATACCTTTTAATACCATATCTTCCCCTGGAAATTGCTGACGCCCCCCTAGGGGGGTGCGCCCCCCAGGTTGAGAATCGCTGCAAGTTTAGAGCGAAGGCGTCATCTCCAATGAAGAAATAGGGGACTGGGGGATTATCCTGTCTCGTTTGTCAATCTTTCAGGGGCATGCAGACTGACTTCATTCTGATCAAGCATTTGGCAGAGCTGTGTTTTGGCAGACACCAGCATCAGGCGCCTCAGCGGCGTGGTTGGTATGGTATTAGCGTCCCACCTATGGGGTCGCGGGTTCGATTCTCGGCCATTCCATCGAGGAGTGAGAGATGTGTATTTCTGGTGATAGAAGTTCACTCTCGGTGTGGTTCGGAAGTCACGT
Source organism: Macrobrachium nipponense (assembly GCF_015104395.2). Taxonomy (NCBI): domain Eukaryota; kingdom Metazoa; phylum Arthropoda; class Malacostraca; order Decapoda; family Palaemonidae; genus Macrobrachium; species Macrobrachium nipponense. The sequence continues at coordinate 118,212,329 of NC_087202.1, forward strand.
AAAGCCGTTGGTCCTGTTGCTGAATAACCACTGGTT
>NC_087202.1:118217364-118297364 GCF_015104395.2 Macrobrachium nipponense
ATGTTTTGGACTGTAAAGATACTTTGTAATTTTGGTTAGGGTCAAATCTGTTTAGGATTGTGACCGTGTGATATCCGATAATCCTGGATTATCTCTTTTAATTTTTACCCTTTTGACAATTAACCATCTGGTATTCTTGATCTTGTTGTGTACCTGAGACCTTTCTTTCCAGTTGTATTTCATTCGTTCCTTGACAATGTCTTAGTAAAGACGAAAGCGCTTGGATTTCTTACTATCATTTTCCTGTGGTATTTGCATATTTAATGAGGTCACGTGCATCTACTGTGATTTTTTAAGCATTATATATATATATATATATATATTATATATATATATATATGTATATATATAATATATATATATATATATATATATATATATATATATATATATATATATATAATATCCATATATTATATATATACTATTATATATATCTATATATATATATATATAATATATATATATATATATATATATATACATATACACACATACCTACTCCTTCTATCGATTCTAGCAGTTGATCCATCACTCGTTGAAATGTTGCAGGTGCATTCATCAGACCAAACGGCAGAACAGTATACTGATACAGTCCAAAAGGAGTAATCAAAGCTGACGGCAACTTCGCATTCTCATCTAAGGGAATTTGATAATATCCTTTCAACATGTCTATCTTGGAAACAAACTTGGCTTGCCCAATATTATCACATGACTGATCTATAAGAGACAAAGGATAATTGTCAGCCACACTGATAGAATTCAGTTTCCTATAATCAGTACACATCCTAAATGAACCATCTGGTTTCTTCACTAACACACATGGAGAGCTTAAGTGACTTGAACTGGGTTCTGCTAATCCATGTTGCAGCAAATACTCAACTTCTTTCTTCAAAACATCTCGATGATACGGTGATAAGCGATAGGGTCTTTGCTTGAAAGGTTCTCCATCTTCTTGAATCTTGATCTCATGCTTGGTCAGATCAGTATGCCTAGGCACATCTGCAATAATTTCTGGGAAACTTCTAATTACTTCACTTAAGTCTTCACCTTGTTCAACACTTAGATGTTTCAACTTATCCTCCAAATTTTTCAAAATTGAAGAATTATTCATCTTGCTTTCAGCTCCCAATTCATAGCCATCATCGTCCTCTGTAGATGAAGTTGTTTGTGTTATTGACACAGTTTCAGTTATGAGAAATAAGGTTTCAAGAGGTTGACATGTATCTTTCTTTCGTCTTCTTCGTTCTGGTGTTTCAATCACATAAGTTCTATCACTTAACTTCTCAATTATCTTGTAAGGACCTTGAAATTTATTAGTGAGGGGAAATCTCTTGACAGGTAAGAACACTAACACTTGTTGACCAACACTAAAACTTCTTAGCTTAGTCTTAGCATCATATCTCCTTTTCATTTTCTCTTGACTCACTTTCAGATTTTCTAAAGAGAATTTTCTAATCTCTTTCAACCTTTTCCATAAGTTTTTTACATATTCTTCCTTCCCAATTTTCTGCAAGAATCTTCAACGGTCCTCTCACATCTCCACCAAAAATCATCTCATTAGGTGAACATCCCATACTAACTTCAAACAACATTAATGGTAAACCAACATCCCATTCTCTTCCTGACTCAGAACAATACTTTGTCATCATACTTTTCAATGTCTGGTGGAACCTCTCTAAGGCACCTTGAGTCTCTGGATAATAGGCAGTGGATAACTGTTGTTTCACTCCTAACAAATTCATCACATCCTGGAATAACTTCGAAGTAAAGTTTGCTCCTCTGTCACTTTGAACTATTTCTGGCATTCCAAACTTTGAGAAAAACTCCACAAGTTTTTCAGCAACTATCTTGGCAGATATGTTTCTAACAGGGATTGTCTCTGGATATCTTGTCACAGGACACATTAATGTTAACAAATACTCATTTCCCTTCTTTGCCTTCGGCAGCGGTCCAACCATGTCTATAATCACTTTGCTAAAGGGTTCTCCTCTAATTTCTATAGGTTGTAGGGGGGCTTTCTTAATGGTTTCATTCGGTTTTCCAGCTATCTGGCAGGTATGAAACCCATGACAGAATTTGCTAACATCTTTGTGAAGTCCAGGCCAGAAAAAATATTTCATGATCTTCTCCACAGTCTTCCTGATTCCCATATGTCCAGACTCATGAGCTACTGCTACTACTTGCTTCCTCAATGGATATGGAATCAAAATTTGATGATATTCGCCCCATACAGCATCTCCTGGTATATCTGTAGGTCTATACTTCCTCATCAGCAAACCTTCCTTCAGGTAATAACAGGTAGGAGTTTGTTGCATCTCTTCTCGATCTACAACTCTGAAGAACAAATCAGTTAACGATGCATCCTTCTTCTGCAAGTTCATTAGCTTCTCTTTTGTCACTTGACCAACTTCAAGGGTTGAATTCTCAATATCTGCTAACTCAGCTACTGTAGTTTCACTACTGTCTTCAGGAACACTTTGACTACTTGGAGTCTCTTCAGGAACATCAGGTTCTTCTTCGTTGTCGTCGTCTTCTTCATGGGAAATCTCTTCTTGGTCAGCACTATGGGAAACATCACTTCCCTGGAACAATTCTTCTATGCACAAAGATCCTTCACTTGATCCTTCTTGGGTGGATAAGTCCTCAGTTTCTTCACTTGCAGTTGTATTCCTCTTCATACTTCTGGTAGCTACACAACTAGGAAACAGGTGGGGGTTATTCTTCTCCAACTCTACTGTAGGACTAATCCTCAATGGTTGGTCTGTCACTACAGGACAAGGAACAAATGGCACACCACCAACTTCATTCCCCAACAGAACATGTACACCTTCTACAGCCAGTGAGTCCTTTACAGCAAAATCAACATTCCCTGTCACCAATTCACATGACAGGTGTAAGCGGCATATAGGAGTTACTTCCTCTCCTCCTATACCCTTCAAAATAACTGAATCTCTTGTGAGACTCTTCTCCAACTGAGGGTGAGCACCACGTACTACCACACTGTGGTTACTCTCTGTATCACATAATATCTTGACTGGTACCTGCACACTTCCTCCTTGAGTTGACAGCATATCCTCATAGATATATGGCTTAAATGCCTTCACACTGCTAAGCCACTCACTGCTTGAGGTTACATTTCCACTGGTTGCTAAACATTCAGCTTGTTTAGTTTCATTCTTCTCTGGAGTCTGATTCTTTCCCACACTGCTTTCTGTAGTTTGTTTCACCTGGTCACCTTTCACTACTTGACCAACTGGCTTTGACAGCTGTTGATTCCGTTAACACTCTTGACTGAAGTGTCCTACTCTTCCACACTTGAAACAAACAACATTAGGTTTCTGTAACTGTCTTGAAAAATTGGATGAGGATTTCACATTAGCTTGCTAAGGTGTATTACCTTGTGTGCTCTTGGTAGTGTCACTTGTAGGTGGTTTCCCATTAAATTTGTTCCTGTTATTTGGATAAGACTTAAAACCTGGGCGTTGTTGATTCTGGTACTTGACATTACGTTTGCTACTAATTATATTTTAATCTTCACTCAGTGTAGCAGCTTTGTCAAGTTTATTAACGTCTCTCTCTCTCTTAAATATGCTCTTATATGTTCAGGATTTCCCTTAAGATACTGTTCAAGAACAAGTAATTCTTCTAACTCATCAAAAGCTTCAACTTCAGCAGCTTCACCCCTTCTGCTCCCCTGCCCCCCCCCCCCCCCCCCCCTGAAGATCCCACAAGTGTTCTTATACCTCCATAATACACAGAAATATCAGCAACTAAGAAGACTACCAAACCCAGGATTTCCAGGTACTGTGAGATGTAATTTCTAGTGCAGTCAGGGAATCGTTGTGCCTCTTGTCTGTATTTCATTTCCACTCTTCCAAGGTGACTTTCACCCCTTCTTTGTTCAGCTTCTCACTCCCACAATTTTGGTTCAATGCTGTGATTAATTCCCTTGTAATGCTAGTAAACATCCCCAAGTTAATTCAAGCAATGTACTAGTTCTTTCTGTGTAAACTCCCAGTTATTTCATGTCCCTTGAGTGGGTTGTAATATTTTAGGATAAGAGCAAGTAGTGTGTAACGTTCCCCACATGTCCCTCGCCTTAGTACTGATGCTAGAATGCAATCTCTTTGCAGACAAACACTGTGCCTGATTGTGGGAGAAATTGGGAACCCTTTGGAATAATGCTTGCTGTGGCATATATATATATATATATATATATATATTATATATATATATATATATATATATATATATATATCTATATATATATATATATATATATATATATAGATATATATATATATATATATATATATATATATATATATATCTATATATATATCTATATATATATATATATATATAGATATATATATATATATATATATATATATATATATCTATATATATATAGATATATAGTATATATATATATATATATATATATATATATATATCTATATATATATATATATATATATATAGATAGATATATATATATATATATATATATATATATATATATATATATATATATATATATATATATATATATATATATATATATATATATACATATACATATATACATAATATTCACATTAATATAATATATATATATATAATATATATATATTTACAATAAACATGATATATATATATATATATCTATATATTTAAAGAAGAAAGTAAATGTGTCGGGGAATCATGGTGCGTCAGCTTTCTTGGCTTTGAGACAAAGAACCTAGCAACAGCCTTCCTCAAAGAAGGAATTGCTGACTATGCATTTGTGAGGCCGAGTTACTGTGGGGCTTTAAGGTGTGGCTGATGACTACGTGCGTTTGTGCGTGTAATGATGGGTGCAATCGCCCGATACTTAGTGAGAAAAGCCACATGCTCCGGAGGCAGGGTAAAAGATGGTTTGGAGGACACCAGGTGTTGGAAGAAACCCATCGAAGAGGTATGGCACATTTAAAAGACTTAAGAACAGCTGCCTTTGAAAAGAGAAAAGTGTGATGTGTATACATTTATTTAACATTAATCAATTAATTGTGTGGTGAGAAATATAATGAATATGTCTCTGTTTCAGATGGGTCCCATGTCATTATTCTAGAGATGGGATTCTCTAAAGACTTGACTGTTGAAATGTAGTGGTTGACAATTTGGGAGTTTGGTGTGATTACCTAGTCTAATTCAGGAGAATAGAATGATAATTTACAGTTCTTTTTGTGGGTCAGACTTAGTTCTTAACATGACCTTTTTTAGTCACTTTGTTCCATATTATGTTCATCTAGTTTGGGAAATAAATAGCATATTTTTGTATTTACATGAAATTATTAGCCTAGTTTGATATTGCTTGCAGAGAGACGGCCAGCAACTGAAAGGTAAGAGTTGCCACTTGTTTAGTTTTGATTAGTGGGTTATATATATATATATAATATATTATATATATATATAGATATATATATATATATATATATATATATATATCGGTAAGGTTTAATGATGGAGACATCTGTTTTCATATGGGCGTTTATTCAAAGTAACATTTCAGGACCAGCCCAATTTTCAAGATGAAAATTACAATAATAAAATAATTAAAATTAATTTGCTTTATATATTGTAATTGTGTGGTTTTTTTTTTAGATGAGTACTAATTTTAATCTAATTTTATTATTGTAATTTTCTGCTTGAAAATTGGGCTGGTCCCTGAAACGTTGCTTTGAATAAACGCCCAGATGAAACAGATGTCTCCATTTAACCCTTATCGCTATGCATCCCGTATGAGGCTTCCCCTTCGGTTTATATATATATATATATATATGTATATATATATATATATATATACTATATATATATATATAATATATATATATATATATATATATATATATGTGTGTGTGTGTGTGTGTGTGTGTGTGAGTGTGTATAATATGCACGTGTGTGTGACAAAAGGAAATGACAGTATCTTCGCACCTTTATGACTTTATTCATTCGACTCAAGCAAAGCTTCGTGACGCAATCCAAGTAGGCCCCTGTGTCTCTGGCGCATTCCTTCTCGACTTCCAAGTGAGTGAGAGTAGCTTTCCTCCCTAAAGAGAATCGCACCCAGTCTTCGGTAAAGCGGCACTCGAAGATATCACTCAGGAGCTCTCTGCTATTATCAGATGTCACTCCTTGTGTGCTTTGGCTTTGTGGTTTCAGCGAGGGAATGAATAAGGAACAATATAGTAATTATCATTACGTATTATGTAGAAACATTAACACCCAAACAAGTATAAAAATCCATTAACTTTAAAAAAAAGTGTTTATTTGAGAAATCGATCATAAGGAAAACCTTAAATAAATGATCCCCAAGTGATAACACATTACACTTATGCATAATATATATATATATATATATATATATATATATATATATATATATATATATATATAATATATATATATATACAAACATCAATACAGTCAGTGGTGTATAGAAACAGCTGTAAACCTTTGACACCAAATGAACGATTAAGGAATAAGTGATAGTAAAGAATATAATAATCTATGACAATATTAGGAAGAGGAACTAGAAAAGGGAATAAATAAAAATATAGAATTTTACATACATAATAGAACATAAAATTACAACAAGGGATGTCATAGCAATATAAAAAGAAGAGTTACATATATGTGAACAATTGATTTCCAAACCGTCACGAGCTCTCAGCCCATTTAGGTTGACGAACATCCATCTGTTTACTAAGTAATCATGAGAGCTCCTCCATGATTTCATACATTTACTATAGAATAGCTCCAGTTAACAAGATTCATTGAAAAGTTCACCTAAACTGATTAATTGCCCAGAAGATCTAAGTAAGACATAAATCTAACGTATATATTCAGAATGTATTAACTTTTGCTAAATCTGCCCATTGCACATAAGGTGTATAATGTCATTCGCAGTCAATATGTGTGTCTTAGGCTATCTTTTTTACTGAATACCTGCGATATGTTTTAAAAATAATTAACAAACTAGAAAGAAATCACCATTCTAAGTAAAATATTCTTAATAACCTTAAAAAAACTTTTTGCAAAACACCTGTCGTGTTACTTCAAATGATGACGAGTGAATTGAGTTGCGCAGAAGATCCAAGAGCAAAAAACCTATGTAAATCTCATGTAGTGCATCTACAGGCATTTTCATGATCCCTTGCAACACAGGGTATGTTGGTCCTATGATTAGTTATAAAGTTGAATATGAAACAGAAATCAAACAACTGATCTCTCTCTCTCTCTCTCTCTCTCTCTCTCTCTCTCCTCTCTCTCTCTCTCAAGCATGTCTAACATGAGCGAGACTATATTGTTATGCCAGCGGTTTTTAACTGACTTTACCTCACAAATTTACCGAAAAGAATATATAAAAAAATTACTCGAAAAGGCAATGATTTTGTGACAATAAGAGTTCCCTTAATTAAGAGGTTAATTATTCAGAAAGAGGATAGTGATACATTAACTCTGCCTTATCCTTCTTAAGCAATTTCAACACGTCAATCAACCGTAATTTAAATATAAAATAAAACAAAAAACAACTAACACTAAGACAATTTGAGCATTGTTATTATTATATTAAGAACACAATAAAACAGCGGAAATGCATGACTGCAAAACGAAAAACTGACACACCTGTAGCTATAAAGTAATATTATAGCAAAAGCCAATGGCCAGGGACAGACTCACTTCTGCAAGAAATGAAGTGGCTCAAAGAAGTAGATCGTGTTGGGCAACTGGGCCACCAGCTGTCCTAGGAACGAAGACCCACTCCTACCTACAGAGCTCATCACCAGGATGCGATAGCCCCTTTCTTCTTCTTCTTCTTCTTCTTCTTCTTCAGTGTGTATGGAATAAAGCATGTCTATAAGTAAAATTCAGCTGACTCCTGTTTTTCATGCGTCCAATATTGAATCTAACAGTACAGTATTTAATCTTGCAGTGTTTTCTAAGCCAGGTATAAAAATCCCCAGTGGTTAACCAGCTCTTCAAGTTTAAGGCAGTCATTTTTCAGTTCACATGTAGAGAACCATGATGACTTTGAATTCACGCTCTTCCTTAGCCATAAATCTAAAATCAACGAAGACAAAGCTACTTTAACCTAATGATAATGATTATTTGGCACTCATAATATGCTGAATAATATTGTGGAAATGCAAAAAAGATCCAAATGAAGATTTAAAAAAACAAAAACAAAGGCTTGATCCGACCTCCAGCTTACTCGGAACGCATGCAAGATTTTCCCTTCACGCATAAGTTGTACACATTATATTCTTAACTGAAAGTGAAGTGGTCTTCGTAAATAATACACATACTTAGTACTACTCATACTAACAACAAAGATCAAATAAAAAAGGACATAGATTAAACATGTTCATAAATTCTCAATTAAGTGGATGCACAAAATAATTGAACAGAAACATAACATAAATTCAGTAGGGTTCGGACACTTTTTTTTTTTTAATTTCTATCTAGAAGTAAGAGTTTAAGGAGCAGAGATGTCGTTGACATGTCAATGTGTATCCTCATCATCCTACATTTACGAGTGAATTTGGTAAGTCGTATACTTTACTATACTTGAAGCTATTTGCCTTCAAATAAAAATTTCCAAAATGTCCGAATCATCCCCACCCATGGTGATGATTCGGACAAGAGCATGGGATGATTCGGACAGTTATTATCATTGATATTTACCTTCAAGACAGATGATAAATGAAACTAATACCTTACGAAATGTTTAACTGAAATACTCAAAATCAACTTAAAGATTATTCTCTCCCTTGGTGATTGGCAGACAGAATATGTAACTGAAATCCACGATGTTTGCTGAGAATAAATATTAAAGTTGGCTTAAAGAATATTGTATCCTTCAAAACAAAAATTAAATGAAATATCCTCGCCGGCCAATGATTAAATAACCCAAATATGCTTGTATTAATTCTCTCCATGAGTAAACACCAAACAAAATGCAACTCACATACATGACATTTGTTGTGCCTAAATTTTATTTAATGTTGCCTAACGAACATTGAAATACCTCTGTTTTCTTTTAATACTATACTGAACTGAAATTGGAAGCATTCCCATTACTGCCTCTTTACAAACAGTTGCTTTATCCTCAATTTATGGAAATGTAAAACTATTAGTAGCAAATTACTGTGATTTTCTTAAATAAGAAATCTGAAATTCATCATACGCGTCTAAATTGCTGGTTAATTTACCTACATAATAGACTTTGCTACATTTTACTGGATCTATTCCAACAAGAACAAAGTCTCACTACTCTGGGAATTTATCAATGAAACCAGCTTCTGTGTCACTGATCTCCTCTTCCAAGATCTCAGAACAATTATTGTTAAGCTCGGCTGTCAAGAGATCTTCAAGACGATGATGAAGGTCTTCATCACTGGTTTGGTCCTCTGTGTTTAACTTTTCATTATCGTTTCTTGCTTTTTGATGTTCTAAAGGTATCATTTCCAAACTTTATTTCCTTCTTAGCTGAGAGTTTTGGCTTTTACTTCTGTTCTTTCTGTTTACGTTCAAGCTTTTCTGGAGAGTCCATTGCAATCATTCATCTTCCCTGCTTTCTACTTTTAGCTATCTCCTTCCTCTCTCCTGCTTTTGGAAATGGTCGAATATTCTCAGGCGAAAATTGCTGTTGTGATGATGGTGCAGGTTGTTGTGCTTGTAGGTGGTGAAAACGCTCCTGGTCAACCCTGTTTCTATCTTTCTTCACATAATCATGTTCTACCTGAACCACACTTTTCTCGAAACTCCTAAAGTGTATCTCTATAGCAGCAGCATCCCTTGCCCTATTGGTTTTCTTCTTATACTCTCCTCCCATGACAGGCTTTAAGGAACTAGAATCAATCTGAAGCAAAGGATCAGCAATTTTTTTTTTTTTTTTTTTTTTTTTTTTGTAATGAGGGGTCCTATGATGGGTTTATGAAGTGCTTTATAAGGTAATAAGGGGACTAATGAATGGATACATAAAATATAACGTAAATATTGTTAGCGAAAATCTTTTTGTTTCTTAGTCGGAATTCATAATTAGTAAAGCATTCACTACGAGGGATGATTCGGACACGTCCGAATCATCCCTACCCTAGACTGTCCGAACCATCCCTCACAGATCATAACCATTTGATAACACCCTCAGCCCTATGTCCTTTGAGATTACAGGTGGGTAATAACTTTATCATCTTCGTCATACAGTACAAATTCACACCCAAACTGATCATCAACTTCCTTATCATAATTATTCACTACACCACACCTTACGATTCAAACGTCAAAAATTACTTAGGAAATGAGAAAAACCCTCTATACAAAAGTATGTGCCATCTCTCAACCAAAGTCCATGTGTCAATAGTAAACAAACTCTCGCTATTTCACGCGATTTTTCGGAGCTGAGGGCCCCTTACGTTTCCAGGAAATGTACTCCATCCCACTGTCCGAATCACCACCGCTCTCCCCTACACCAAATAAATTAACACGTGCTAAAATCTACAGTCAAATAATCTATTGTTTCACCAATGAAAATTAAAATAAATATACTATATTTTATTAGGAATACTTTTAATTTAGGAATACTTTCATATTTTACATTTTCAAGCAATTGAATACATCATAAACATCCTATCCCAAAATTCCTGTATCTTTAACTCAACAACAACAGGAACAACAACAGCAACAAATTAGTTTGTGAGCTTACTCCCCGAGTAAGCAAAAACTTTTACCCTACCTGCAGGTGTAGTGAGCCTCAGGGTAGATGTTGAGCCTGAAAAATGTAAAAAAAATCTTATATGTTCGAGTAGCTCACCTAATCGTCTTGATCACAACTTAGGCTCAGAGTGACACTAAAATAAATAACCCAATAAATGAGCAGAAGACATTAGACGTTTACTAACCCTCTTTAAATGCAGGATAGCTACTGGAGTTCCCATGTACGGGAAAATGCACACGGTAAGGTGTCCCGTACAAGCTTTCTGTTAACAAACGGCCCGTCAAAATTCCCTGTTACGTGTGGAAGAGAGGTTAGATACAATTATCTCTTTTTATTGTCTGTATATTAAGTAAACAGATCTGAACACGGAACAACGATATTGAGAATAACAACCAAGGAATTATATGACACGTCTAATTAGTTAGTAATGGGTAGCAAGTAGAACACCGATGGCAACAACCTTCTCATTAATAGAGACGTACTAAGGAAATGATTGGTTGAAGTACTTTTATAATATTCTACATGTGTTTCGAGTGACATCTCCTATCACTTGAGTTTGTACTTTGTTCTAGTGAGAAGCTCCATCTCCGTTGCTTTGATGACTTTTTACCATCACCAGATACTTTCCATTGGGTGCGAACTCGTAGTGACTAAGAGCGCGTAACGGCCTCACTTGGTCGGTCCATCGCCATTTCCACCAAACCACTCAACTCCAAGTCTTTTGTGCTCCTTCAGTCTAATCTTCATTTAGCTTCCCCAGTACTTTTACCCATTTCATGCTATTTTGCATTGTATAATTATCATTTTCTTTTCCATGGTTTCATGAGTCATAAATTCTTAAATTACTAATAATAGCTGACAACAGTGTATCATAATTCAGAGACTGAACACCAATTAAGCAGACCAACACACATCTTATCTATCTATCGATCTCTTCATCTGTCTCCTCCATATTCATATTTAGAAGTTCTTTGTCCTTTAACTGGTGCATTAGTTGTGAAACCACGTTTTTTACTATTTGGTTGACGATTGTAATCTTAAGGTCACACCACTTACCAGATAACCGAAGAAAACGCCGCAAAGACAAAACATCAAAAGGTATTTCAGTTGCGTCATGATATGTGCGGCATTTTGTCGTGAACACCTGCGGAAAACAATTGGACTCAGATTCTTTTGTTATAAGAAACATTCTTATAACTAGTGTTAAACGTGACTATTTTACATTATTGTACATACATACATACACACTCATGAAAATAAATATACCATATACATATATACTTACAAATATCGAATGTTAGTGTTTAGTGATTGTACATTATTGATTAATCAGTGTTTAGTGACTGTAGGCAAAGAAACTCGTGTAATTTACAGGGATCATTTATAATATTAAAGGAGTTAGTCAAATTTGTATACTTCAGGAGTTTATTCTTATGATTTAAGTTGTAGTCAGTCAGAACCCAAACACCTGAGCACTGTCACGGACCCCAGAGGTCCGCTACAGGTTCGATATTATAATAAACAAAAAGAATTCAACACCATCAATTGAAACTAGGGATACGAATATTGAAAGAAATACAAACAGAACAAAAGTTTATTCACAATCTTACTAACAAAGATAAATGCAAAGTGGTTTCTCCTATTTACATAACAAAGATAAAATCTTACAGTATGTGAACTGGGGAAACAGAGTTAATGAAATGCTGTTCAAATCTGCAGCTGTCGAGAATCAATGGTCAAAGGGATGGCTTCACAAATAAGGGCTACTTTTGAACACCTTGCCGCGGGTTATAAAAGGGTACGGCTACCTGTGTTCCCAAATCTTCAGAAAGAAAATATGCTAGAATTGTTGTAAAATTATGCTAAATAGACCTAAAGGATGCTAGATTTATCATTGATTTATGCTAGAATTATGCCAGATTTTAGATTAGTGGTCAACTAAACATTAAATGGCTAGTGATTAATTAAAACGACATTAAATGTTATTTTGCATTTTAATATTGATCATTATATATAGTAGAGTAAAACAATGTTACACAAACATTCCTCAAAATAATAATAAAAAATATATATAGTAGAGTAATACAATGTTACACAAACATTCCTCAAAATAATAATAATATATATAGTAGATTAATACAATGTTACATAAACATTCCTCAAAATAATAATAAAAAAAATATCATAATTCTCCTTAAATTCAGGTTCATCTTTCCTCAAAATTGAAATAAAATTACTGTTCTTTTTTTGGAAGGACTGAAATGTTTCTCAAAACAAAATTAAATTAGATATCTCTTCTGCCCACTTACTGAATCTGCCACTGTGGATATATAGGTATTCTTTGTACCCACTGCTTTAAGCATCTCATTTGTTGGTTCAAATTTAACACACCCAGTTTTCTTTATTCCCTCCTCACTGACTATCTCAGTCGCCAGGGTGCTGTTTTATGAGTCCTGTGATTGAGACTGATTCAGCAGTGTATGATATGGCTGATGTCAATTAGGCTACTCAATAGCCTGCATTTATTGAATGAATGCATTTGAGAAGTTTTTTCATATTCTGATTAAGCTGGAAAGTTGGAAATTATGAAATATGAGTTTGTCAAGAGGATTATGCTAGAATTATGCTAAACACTGCAGAATTATGCTAGGAAATAAATTATGCTAGAAAAGATGCTAGACACTTAATTTGAGGCAAAATATGCTAGAAGCATAAAATTATGCTAGAATTGGGAACACTGCCGAGGATTGCCTGAAACAGCTGGTACCATGAACTCGGGGTTGCCTCCGCCTTCCCCCGACTAGCAACCCGAACTCCTACCTATCTTCCAATAATTATTGCATAATCATTGTCTTGGTTGGGGGGGGGGGGGGGGGGGGGAATATTTGTAAGGAAGATGCTTTTATTATATTTTTATTGGATCGCATCGTCAAGCTGCATTGTTCCTTTCACCATTCTACAGAACATTCTGCGGCCTTTCTGCCAATGTATAACTCCTGTAATTTCATTATTTGTACGAGTTATTATCTGTAAATATGTATCTCTGAGAAAACACAATTCGGCTGTCGCTGACCCAGTTTTCTCTCTCTCGCAGGTCGGACACTACATATCCGTCCACACAATGTAGTTATAAACACCCCTTTACCTGTAATAAAGTTATTACTGCTCTACCTGCCTCTTTGTCTGATCCTCACAAACCTAATTCAATGGAAGAACAGGCATTAGATTGCACAACAGAAGAAGTGGTTAATGATAATTCACAAAATGATTCTGACAAAGATAAGGATGAAGACGACTCGATAAAACTTGGGGAAGGCACAGCAAAAAGGGATGATGGAAGTGATCTGGGAAAAGAAACAAAGGAAGATCTTGTCTCAGTAGAACCTTTGGACTGCATGAGGGAAGAAAATGTTTATGGAAAACTGGAGAAACGGGTAATCAATTGTGTGCCAAATTATGAGGACAAAAGGATCTTTTTGAGAACAATCTTGAATACGAGCAGGATGATGACGATGAAGGAAGGCCAGAAAATAGGGTTTATGTCTAAAACAAATGTTGAGATTCATAGGGATGTTAAAGAAAACGAGTATTAGCAGAAAACGAGGCAGCAAGTATAGCAAAATAAAAAGAAGAAGGAAAAATGGATTGTGAGGAAACAGATTATGAGTTACCAGGGCCCCAAAAAGAACTTTACAGTACTGATATAGAAATTGAAACATGACATACAAAAACAGACTCTAGCAATAAATAAACTTAAGATAACGCTGAAGAAAGACCATTTGTGATGATAGCTATAAGAAATAATAGTAGATAGGGTAGCGTAAAAACACACACACACACACACACACACCGATAGAGAATAATGTAAGTACAGTGAAAATAATGAGAAAGAAAAAGAGAAGGAGAGAAAATAATCAGAGTATGCACAGTGAAAATAACGAGAAAGAGAAAGAGGAAGAGAGAGAGAGAGAGAGAATTGAGCTTTGGAGTGTGAGTCAGAATTCGATCAACAAGCCTAGACTTAACAAAACCTTAGTCACAGGACGTTGGACCATAACACCATCGCAATTAGAATCTTAAGATTGTCATAAAATCTTTGACCTGTGACCTGTGAAAGGGGATGGGGACAAGATAAGGAAAAACCACTCCACAAATCAAGAATCCAGTTGGGCAGAGTACCAAGATCTACACCGCCTAAGGAGGTGGTGCCGAATTCGAACCGAGTGTGGCTCAAGTTGAGATTGGCAGAAGAAGCCAGAGAGGACTGGCAGCCGCCGTTGAGTACAGAAGCAGAAACATTGCCAGAGTTCAACAATAGATTTATAAGTTTTGTAGTTTTACTTGTAACTCTAATTCTTTGCACAGTAAAGAAAGAAACTCTGCCGTTCGTCTCATTCAAACTTCTCCTGAGAGACTAAGACTACAAAGATTACTTATCCAGAACTAACATTAAGAAGAAGCATAAAGTTAAAACCCAGACTGCAGAACGCATTATCAAGAAGAAGAAGCAGGTAAGTGATCATATAACTCGAACGCTCTACCTTACAAAAACGCACTACAAAAAAATTGGTGCACCATTCAAGTGTCAAAACATGGAAAGGATGAACCAGAATTTATCATTAGATGATGAAACTGGAAAATGTACTAACAAGCTTAAAGCAATTTGACCTAGTATTGTATTATGCTTTAACCTAGTATTGTATGTTTTTTTTTTTTTACATAATATTCAAAATTCATTTCATCCATATTAAATGTAGCTACAGTTAACGTAAATGAACTTACTTATTATCAAAATAATAAACTTTGTTTCTTTATAAAATAGATATAATTTTCGTCCAAGAACACAATATAAAAGGGGAAAGGAAACTGGAATATGTTGGAAAATACTGAAAAGTTTTGGTTAATTACACACAAATGCTTAAGGGTGGAATAGCTATCTTTTTTAAATAAAACATCTACTGTAGAAACTTTGAATTTTTAAAATGATATGGATGGTTGTTAATTGCCGTTATTCAAATGTTAATATTCAGTTATTAAATGTATATGCTCCTGCTGGGAATAGTAAGAAACAAGAAAGGGAGAAATTATTTAATACAGATATTTTATATTTCTTAAGGAACAATATAAGCAATATCATATAGGTGGTAACTGGAATTGTATTACCTGCATGAGAGATTATTCAAATTCAGATAATGAACTTTTATCAAGGTCATTTGTAAGATTGAAAAGCAACTTGAAACTTATAGATGGTTTGGTTTCATGTCATCACCAGGTGGGGTATACTTACGTTGGGAGAATTTTGGCTCATGGCTGGATAGGGTTTATTTAAAAGATTTGCATAACCATGTGGCAAATATTCAAAATATTCCTGCTAGCTGGACTGACCAATGTATTATAGTATTAGCCTTGAAATTGGAAAATGTAGCTTTGCCGGGGAAAGGGTACTGGAAATTTAATAGTAATATTCTAGATAAAGATATTGTAAGAGGCAATTTTCTTATGACTTGGAATAATTTTAAGAGGAGCAAGGATAGAGTTGGAAATATTTTGTGTTGGGAAATGCGAAAGCCCGGCTTAAACCTTTCTTTATCACATGTTCAAAGCAAGAAAAATATGGCTTATTGAATTTACTGAACTACCAGTTGAAAGAAGAAATAGGAAAAGGTGTATTAAGTAAAGACAATTTTTCGTTAGTGAACTCTTTGAAATTAAGAATAAATAGTATTCAAGATGAGATCTGCGAAGGAGTCAAAATGAGAGCAAAGGTGGATGATAAATTAAAGGGTGAACAAGTTTCAGTATACCTGTTAAGGAAGGAGAAAAACTCTAAATCGTATGGAAAAAGATTAAAGAGGGATGATTGTAGCGAAGTAGTAAACCCAAAGGCCATTACTTTACATATAAGGGGAAAGCTTTTTAAAAAAGAGAAGTGTGATACGTCTTATCAAGACTTGTTTTTAAATCTAGTAAATAAAGTTATTGATAGGAATGAGAATGATATTTTAACCTCAGAGTGACAGTCTGAAGTATTGAAAGTATTGAGGGGGATGAAGAATGGGAAAAGTCCGGGAATAGATGGTCTCACTGTTGAGTTTTACAAAATGTTTTGTAAGGAAATAAAAATCGAATTTGTAAGCATGGTATTGTTTATTCTTAAATATAAGACGATCTCTAAAATGCATAAAGGAATAACAACGCTTACGCCGAAGGAAGGAGACTTAGGTTTTATTACAAACTGGAGGCCAGTAACAATGTTAAACGTGGATTTTAAGATAAGAGCGAAAATAATAACTAATAGATTGAAGAATGCGTTACATTTAACCATTTCTCGCGAGCAGTTTTGTTGTGTAGATGATACGTCAATTATCAACTTGAATTCCATTATGAGAGATATTATATTTTATGCAATTAATAATGATAAACAAGCTGTTTTAATAAATCTAGACTGGTCTAAAGCTTTTGATCGTGTGGATCATGACCTTTTATATGCTATATTGTGCAACTTCGGTTTTAACCCTAGTTTCATTCAGTTAATACAAATGCTATATACGGATGCTGAAAGTGTACTATGCATAAGTGGTAATGTTTTTGATCCATTCCCCATAAAAAAATCGGTAAGGCAAGGATGTCCATTATCCATGATTATATTTATTATCTACCAGGAACCTTTTCACAGGATGATGAAAGGGAAGCTTGTAGACATGTCATTGAATTTGCCAAATGATTTAAAGGTTCCTGTTCTAGGATATGCTGATGATTCTGTTATCATAGTTTTTAGTGACAAAGGAATATTAGAATGCTTTAATATAATCACACATCATGAAAAGGCAAGTGGTGCAAATCTGAACAGAAATAAAACTTCAATTTTAGGCATTGGGAAATGGAGAAATAAATCAGCATGGCCAATAAATGGCGGTCATTGTCTTCATGATTCCTGTAAAAAACTAGGTGTTTATTATAGTGATTATTATCAAGATAGTGTTAATCTAAATTGGAGTAATCTGGAGAGTGAGATAAACAATTTGATAGGTATATTTAGGAATAGGAAGCTGACAGTGTTTCAAAAATGTATTATAATTAATTCTAAAATGTTAGCAAAAACGTGGCATGTGTCACATGTATATACAGTTCCACAGGATTGTGCAAAACGAATACAGAGGAGTTTATTTAGATACCTATGGAATGGAAGCTGTGAACCAATTGTAAGAAATGCCGTATTTTTGCCGAAGACAGACGGTGGACTGGGAATGATGAATATTCTACATAAATCGAAAACCATTATGTTCAGTACTTCTAGCAAGATTTCTTTAAATAAGTGTTATGGTTTTGAAATTATGCATTTCTATTGTAAAATAAAAGCTAGTGTTTTGATGGAAACTGAAGAAAATTATAGAGGCTGTACTATTTTTAACACTTCATATTATAGTGAGATGATGGATGCTTTAAGGAAAGTATGTCGTTTAAAGAATTATCCGAAGAGGTCTGTTAAAGAAATATACTGGTTACTTATGAACTGTAAAGACTATAAACCAATGGTAGAGTTATTGTACCCACTTTTTAATTGGACCCAGATTTGGAAGTATGTAAATGATAAGTAAAGTGATAAGACGAGCAGAGATACAGTTTATAGATATTTTCATGAAATACTTAATACCAAAGATAGGCTGCATATGATGGAAATCTCGAATGAAGATAAATGTCTCTTTTGTAGCAATATTGGAAATAATATGCACATATTTTATTTTTGTCCCTCGTCAAAAAACATTCTGATTTGGTTAAAGTCAACACTAAAAAGCTGTTGTAAGAGCCAGTCTTTGACGAAGAAGTAAGAATAAAAATGAAGCACAAGTCAAAGAAAAGAATGGAAAATGAAATGATAAATAAAAATGGCCTTTTTTCATCGAATGGTAGCAGACGACAACAACACAAAGAGAAAATTTGTCACAAAATTATTAGTGCCGAATTTGCGATGATATTCAGCTCTAACTGTGTAAAAGAAAAACTCTGCCCCAAAAATACACACACACACATAAATAATTATGCACACTTATACTATACTCGTATGTTTATATATGCGCTATATATATATATATATATATATATATATATATATATATATATATATATATATATATATATATATATATATATATATATATATATATATATATATATATATATATATATATATATTTATTTATTTATTTATTTATTTATTTATACACTCGTATGTATATATAGTGTGTATTATTATATATATATATATATATATATATATATAATATATATATATATATAATATATATGAATTTTTCTATTACGTCACCATAATTTATATACAATCATTAAGCTACAAATGTCATTCAATATTCAATTCACGCTAATTTGGGACTATTCCCAGAGAGTAGTTATCACCGACACAGTAATTTCTAACAACACCAATCGGCGGTCAAACCGCAGGTGTTCGAGACACCTAAAAGAGTGCTAATCCATCTTTCACTTATAGTTACCCCCTTCAGTTATAACTCCCCTTTAGGGAGAGTCCTGAAGTATATATATTATACTATAATATATATATATAATATAAACATATTATATATATATATATTATAATACCTATATATATATATATATATAGTATATATAATATATTTATTAATTATAATATATTAATATATACATATATATATATATATATTATATATATATATATATATATATATGATATATATTATATTATATATATAATATATATAATAATATTATATTATTATGTATCACACACACGCACACACACACGCACATATATACACACACACACGCACATATACACACACACACACACACATATATATATATCTATATATATATATATATATATATATATATATATATATTATATATACACACACAATTTTTAAGGACAATTGTAGTAATTACATAAAAAAAGAAAGGCTGAAAGGGGGACATCAGGGCGTCCCACCAAGACCGCAGTTTTTTGGGGGATACAGAATCAAAAAGAGGGACTGTCCCCCCTCAAAGGGGAACGTATGATCACCCTACCTATGTGTGGTCAAGAATGCTTCACTGTGCATCCTGAATTTGTTGGTTCCATGGTTCGCGCCCTTGAGCCGACGAATTTCTTATCGACTAAAAAAAATTCCCCTTCGGTTAGCATATATGAAAATATATTAATATCGAGGTATAGAGCTAATTAGATATTAAGGACATTTGTAGCTCGAAGTATGTATGTGAATCATGGTAATGTGATATGACATGTATATATATATATATATATATATATATATAGATATATATATATATATATATATATATATACATATATATATATATATATATATATATATATATATATATATATATATATATATATATATATATATATATATATATATATATATATGTTGTAGATAGAAAGCAGATCTAATGTAACATGAATCAACAGTGTTGTGGGTTTAAATTTCTAATAGACACAAACTTATTTTATTTCTTACGACAGCATGCTCTTCAAGGATGGCAATATACGTTTTCTCCTTATTGTCTCTTTTGGAGTAAATAAAGTTTCCACATTCTAAGGATAAACTAAGTCACAACCTTTACTTGGAAAAAAGTAGGTACAGTCACGTAAGAAAATATTGCATGAATTGCCTTAATGTTTTTGACAATAGGTATATACTTATGGAGGTATTCGGCAAGCGGTATCTGGCATCTATTTGCCTAGCCGCGCAGGGTGCATGATGTGCTATAGTGACAGTAAGGCCACTCAGCGCTGAAACGGAAATTGACAGTAAAAGGTTTGGAAGGTGTTACAGGAAGAATACCTTGCACTTCCACCATGAAACTATTGTTTCATAGTGGACAGTAAGATGGAAGAAATAGAATATGAATGGAGGTACAGTAAAAGGAATGAAATTAGCAACAGCTAGGGGCCGAAGAGGTGCTGCAAAGAACCTTAAGGGTATTATACTTCTTTCGTATGTTTCTTCTTTGATAATTGTGGTATTAATTTTTGTTGTTTGTGTTGTAAATCGGCCTAACCATTCTTTTCGATCTGAGGAGGGATTTATTTTAACACTCAAAATTGTAGGCCTATATGTTTTGCGTATACAGTGTTAAAAACAAAATACTTTTTTATATTTTGTTTATTTATCACAATTAAAACAAAATAAATGTTTGGCTAGGTCTAATGGTCCTTGCTTGGTCTGAAAGGCGGAGAACCCTATAGTATGCAGTATGATTTTGTTTATAAGCATTTGTGTGGTATTCGATTTTTATAACCAGTAAAGTGTTCTTTAACAGCCGCTATGCAAATATATAATTGATCATTCCAGTGAAGAATGGCCCAACTCTGTAACCGTATTGCTGAGGACTGAAGTCACACCTTGGGAGAAAAATGTTTACACTCTCCATAATGAAGTAAAACAGAAAAGCAAAAATGTATTTCCATATATTATTGATATCCGTAATGAGTGATAGGTAATATTGACAGTGAGCAAGAGGTTGAAACGTAATATTAAAAAATTACATTTCGAAGAAAAATATCAACTAATATAAATTCAATAAGTGCCTTAGAATATAATTAAGGAACAACCTCATCTAAAGATAAGTCGATATATTCTTTTGAACATAATTGAAGAAAAACAACAGTAAATCATGCTTACGCAGCCAAAACGATTAGTAAAAGTGGTTTCTAGTCCGTTTCAGTTTATGAATGCTATTCACATCCTAAGAATTTAGTGTAAATCCCAGTCCGTTCACAGATGTCGTTACCAGTTTCGATCATTCTATAGGCCTATGTGATTCGCATCAAACCATTCATTTATGAAAAAGAAGAAAAAAAAAAGCAGTTTCCAATTTCCTTCTCTGCCATACCTGAATTCTCCTTCATATTTATGAAAATATTCTGTCAATTTGACGTTTTTTATGAGATTAAAAAGAAAACTGGCATATGTAAGATTCTCCCCACCTTAATTCTCACCCCACAAAACAATTTTATAATGAACTTACTTGCTGCGGTCAAAATCATGCTCTCCAAATAACCTCCTGGCTGGACCACTGCATCACATCTCCACAACTTCATGATTCTATTATGACCTGCAAAATTCGCTATGATCTTGCAACGGGCTACAATCACATCCTATTACAGGTGTCATTCAGTACCCCATCCCTCCCTACCGTGAACCCCCTAACTGACCGCCCACCAGCAGTAAACTGGGATTTTAAAAACCAACAGAAAACCAGATACTTTAGGGCGACCACGGAAACCAGGTTGCGGTCAATAGTTCAACCAGCAGACGCCTTACTTTGTACTAACACAAATTGTAGAAATGACCACCATAGGAGGGATCTGAATGAATTCTATTCGAACATAATCTCCACTATGCTTGCTTCGGGCAGGGCTGCCTATAGATTTCGTCAAGGTAATTCTCGTAATATACCTGGATGAAATGACTTGGTTAAAGATCTGTATACATACTCAAGAGAAATGTTTTTACTGTGGAGGTAAAATAGTAGCCCGAGGGAAGGACACCCTGCATTAGTAATGAGACAGGCGAGAGCGCAGTTCAAACTTGCTCTTAAGCACTGCAGATTAAGTGAAAAACAACCAAGAGCCGATGCATTGTCTAGAAACTTAGAATCTGGTGATTATTCTCGTCTTTGGAAAGATATCCAGTCCTTAAATCCCAAAACTAAAAAGCTATCACAGAGAGTAGGGTAAGCAGTCAGAGGCGAGACTATTGTATGTATGTGGGGTGATCACTTCAATAATATCCTGGATTGCATAAATGATAAGGTAACATCAGCGATGCCATAAACAGCCTACCTAATAGTAAATCGCCGGCTGCAATGGTCTTCCCGCAGAGGCTTTCAAATTCTGCCATCCTATAACTTACATTTTGCTGGCTGCCGTATTCAATGCGTGCACAACTCACCTGTTTCTTCCAGACTCCCTACTCTTGTTCACTTGATACCATTAATTAAAAATAAGCTAAAGGATGCAGCTGACCCTGGCAACTACCGCCCGATTGCAATCACAACGATCGCATCGAAGATACTTGAGTCGGTTCTTCTAGTGAGACTTCTACCCTTTCTACATACCACTGACAACCAGTTCGGATTTAAAGCAAACTACTCAACCGACACTTGCATCTACATACTGAAAGAATTGCTGAACTACTACCTATCATCAGCCTCTCCTGTTTTCCTTTGTTTTGTGGATGTGAGTTGACAGAGTAAACTACCTGAAGCTCTTCCTGAAGCTGCATAAAAGAGGCACACCCCTATATCTAATTTGCATTTTACATTGCTGGTTCTCCACACAGTAATTCTGTCAAATGGGGTAACATATTATCTACACCTTCGGCTCCCCAAACGGGTTTCGGCAAGGGGGCATTCTCTCTCCATACTTGTTTAATACGTGCACAGATGCCTTGAATGTCAAACTGAACTCACTCCCAATCGGATGCACCGTCAATGAAACAACTATAAACAACCTCTGTTGCGCCGACGATATGGTTCTGATTTTCCCCATCAGTGCAAGGCCTCCAACGACTCATCGACACTTACCGCCAATGTGCAGAGGAATTTGATATACTATACAACGAAACCTAGACCCAGTGCATGTCGTTGCTCCCAAGATCGCTTAAGCATATTGCAGAACCACAAATTTTCCTCGGAAACCATCGGCTTGAATTTGTGCACGAATTTCCGTATTTGGGTCACATTATCACCGACGACCTAAATGATACGGCAGACATTGAACAGAGGTGTCGTAAACTATTTGCAACTGGCAACATGATTGCAAGGAGGTTTGCCTTCTGTCACCGAGACGTGAAACTGCTGCTCTTCCGCTTGTACTGCTACAGTATCTATAGGTGTTCCCTTTGGATGAACTATACCCGAGAGACCATGAGACGTACCACTACTGTGCACAATGACATTTTGAGACGCCTCACAAACACTCCTCGCTACCACTCCGCCACACAGATGTTCATAGAAAACCACCTGGACAATTTAAAAATCATTGTGAGGCGAACAATGTCCAGTCTGATAACCCAAGTGAGAAACAGCAGCAACTCGCTCATACAAAGCATCCTAAGGAGTGAAGCAAGAAGAAGATCTAAATTGTGGCAAAGATGGGAAAATGAGGCATTTGTTCCCTAAAGGACTTAATATCTGTATTGTCAAGATGTCATCTGCAGATTCTGTCGTTATTATTATATTTATTGCTGATATGTTACTTTTTCATTATTACTGTGAATACTGTCAAGTTAAAGTTTTTCTACATTCAATTTTCGTATTTAGCCCTCTGGACCTTACTACTCTAACCACCTACGGTCTCTAGCTGAAATTTAAGTTACATAGTCTGTGCACTAACTTATAACTCTCAATGTATTTTTTTCACCATGCATTTCACCCATAGAGGATATATATATATATATATATATATATATATATATATATATATATATATATATATATATATATATATGTGGAGTTGCGATCTCTATACCAATCATAGAGTTGCAAAAACTGGAATGGCGATCTCCCAGCCGAGAGTGTGACTTCGGGCGGCCATATTGAAAGGTCTCAGTCCAGCTCAGAGTACTATACTTTATTACTATTATTATTATTTGTACTATTATATTTTTATCTGTTTTTACTATTATTATTATTATCTTTCTATTATTATTATTATTATTATTATTATTATTATTATTATTATTATTATTATTATTATTATTATTATCATTGAAAGATAACAGAGAAGACTATGTACACTCGACAAGAAAACTGAAGATACAGTTTTCATTAGCTTTCGTTCATCCAATTTCCCATTTGTTTTTACTGAAAAGCCATAATATCGCTAAATTTACTCTTGAATATAAAAATACACTGTAAATTATATCATATAAGTTAAAACTGCAAAACAAAACCGTTCAGATACTTAAAAACACGATATATGTCCGAAGTAATTGGAATTTCTCAGTTGGATTCGTTCATAGAGATCTGGTAGATAGAATCTGAATTTCTGATTTTAGTGCTATGTATCACGACGACAATATTTACTCGTTTTGCTTCATGAACGCAGATATATTGCATTATTGTAAGTGGTGAATGCAATTATTTTAGTTTCTACAAACTTATGTTTGTATTCCAAAGCGATTAAAGTTAGTTGACGTCAATGGCACTCAATCTTGCGACGGCTCAGGTAGGTTGAACAAATCTAGTTGCATCCTCAAGAGCGTTTTCTATGATGTGAGGAGGAGCCCTAGAACTTCGAGCGGGAAAGCGCAAGTCCCTGGATAATGGCTAACGTAACGGATTTCACACTGATTACTTTGACGGTGACATGCATCGAATGCTAGTTGCTGTTTACAAAACTACTGTCTTTAAACATAAATCTTAATCAAGGTTTAAGTAGCATGTCAGCTTAAAGCTTTTCTGGCTATATGCTCCCATTACAAAACAGTTCGTAGTAGCCTACAGCCCTACACGACTGCATTTCTTTGCCGCGAGGCTGGAAGATCTCCCACGATATAAAACTTTAATTGCCTGTGCAATACATATTGAGTTATTTGTGGTAATAAATATTTTTACTTACAGCTTTTTTCGTGAATGATTTGTGGATGGAACCTGATTTTCAAAAGTAAAGACTATATCAAGAAAGCAAAAATGACCGCACCCTGTGTCTAAAATTTTCCACGTCTTTTTACAATCTTTGAATGCTACGGAAACTGTCGAATGTAATCAAGAATAGGGCATGACTTTCTTAGAGAATTAACTTGAATATTATGATCCTTCAAATTTTATCTAGCATAGTGCAGCACGATCTTGGCAGTCATATCATATCGCGCAAGCGTAGGCCTATCGATAGAGATACTTAATTCATTATATTTTCTTCTGCCTTTCCCCCGTCACAAGTCCGTCACCAGTACTATAATTCTCTCTCTCCCCCCCCGCCCCCCCCCCCCCCCCTCTCTCTCTCCACTTCTAAAACATACTTTAAAAAAATATATATATTACCACTCAATCTCCCAAAGAAAATATAATGAAATTAAGTAGCAATAAATAGGCCTAAGCTTTCAAATGAGCAGATTTTGCTCCTCTCTCTCTCTCTCTCTCTCTCTCTCTCCCCCACTTTTAAAACACACTTGAAAAAATACTATCACTCAATCTCTCAAAGTAAATATAATGAATTAAGTATCTCTATCGATAGGCCTATGCTTGCGTGCTCTCTCTCTATCATCATAATATTTCATTCTTTACTGTATTGTTTCTCACGATTTCCTCAAGTACTGTCCAAATTTTAAAACCCTTTCTCTCATTGTTTAAGATCCGTCTTTAATTACGTATGAATTTTACGTCAGTTAGTGTCAAACATTACTTATAAATAAGGTTTCACAGTAGGTTTTAAAAAAGGATGATTGATATTCTATCCTGAACTGACGTTACCAAACCAACATTAACGAATAATATAGAGCCTGTTTCTACATTCAAGTATAAATGATTATAGGACCTCAACAGAATCTTTATGGTATAAAGTTGATGAAAATCTAGAAAGCAACAAACGCTATGATTTTGAAGCTCCGCCCCCTTTCAAGAGTTGCCAGGTGTGGCATTATTGAACAATAGCTATATGTCCGAAGATTTTAAAAAACTGTATCTTAAGTTTCCTTGCCGAGTGTACACGTTAAATGCAGCTGATGCAGCAATATCTTGTCTGAGAGAGGGTCTCCTTCCAATATTATTATTATTTTTATTACTGAACCCAATATAGCAGAAAAAAATGACCTTAAAAAAACAGGTTGTCCTAAGCATTCCAACCATTTTGGTCAAGGCCTAATCACCTGCTCTTGGATCTAAGCAGTGTCTATCATAAATGGTTCTTGTAACTTACAGGACTTTCTTTGCATGCAGTCACTACGCACTAACTAAACAGTAATATATAATCACTAAACACTAACATTCAAAACTCACTTACAATCACTAAACACTCACACTTACATACACTCACTAAACACACATACTTAACATACACTCACACTCAATAACGCTAAACGCTCACTGAATACTCAATCCTCACTAGGCACTCACCATACACTAAACACTCTCTAAACACTCATAAAACACTAAACTCACTAAATGCTCACTATACCTCAAACACTCAGCAAACATTCACTAAACACTCACTTAATCCTAAACATTAATTAAACACTAAACTAAGAATTCACCAAGCACTCACTATGCACTAAACATAAATTAAGTACTTATTATGCACTGAACACTCACTACATATTCAATAAGCGTTCACTATACACTAAACACTCATTAAACCCTAACCACTCTTAAACACTAAATACTCACTAAACCTTAAATGCTCATTAAACCCCTAAACACTCATTGAACACTAAACAGTGTATGATTCAACACTCTCTAAACACTCAACAGACACTTACACACTAAACATTCACTAAACACTAGCATTCCCAAGACATTCACTAAACACTCAATAAACACTTACACACTAAACATTCACTAAACAATAACATTCACAAGATAGTCACTAAACACTCACTACACACAAACATTCACAAAAAATTAACTAAACCTAAACACTCACTAAAAATTCACTGAATACTTACACACTAAACATTCACTGAATACTAACACACTAAACATTTACTAAACACTAACATTCATTAACCCCTAAACATTCACCAAACATTCACTAAACATTCACTAAACACTACACCCTAAACAATCACTGAATACCTACACAGTAAACCTTCACTGATTACTTACACACTAAACATTCAATAAACACTAACATGCACTAAACCTTCACTAAACCCTAAACACTCACCAAACATTCACCAAACATTTACAAGATAGTCACTAAACACTCACTACACACAAACATTCACAAAACATTAACTAAACCTAAACACTCACTAGTAATTCACTGAATACTCACCAAACATTCACCAAACATTTACACACTAAATATTCACTAAACCCTAAACACTCACCAAACATTTACACTCTAAATATTCACTAAACCCTAAACACTCACTGACTGCTTACACACTAAACATTCACTAAACACCAACATTCACAAGACATTCACTAAACACTCACTAAACATTCACTGATTACTTACACACTAAACATTCAATAAACACTAACATGCACTAAAACTTCACTAAACCATAAACACTCACTAAACATTCACCAAACATTTATACACTAAAGATTCACTAAACCCTAAACACTCACTGAATGCTTACACACTAACTTTCACTAAACACCAACATTCACAAGACATTCACTAAACACTCACTAAACATTCACTGAATACTTACATACTAAACATTCACGAACATTCACAAAACATTCACTAACACTGTAAAGACTCACTAAATATTCACTGAATACTTAAACACTAAACATTCACTAATATTCACAAAACATTCTCTTAAACCCTAAAGACTCACTGAACATTCACTGAATACTTACACAAAAAACATTCAGTAACATTCTCTAAACCCTAAACACTCGGTAAACATTAACTAAATCCTAAACTATACATTCATTAAACACTTACTCATAAACATTCACTAAATTCTTATCCACTAAATCCTAAAAATTGGGCAAAAACTTACTCAGTAACATTAACGATAAAAAAGATTCACAATGGCACTAATTGCTGTTCAATTATCGGATTACTAGAACTTTAAAAATGGTCGCAAGGCTTTGCAGTGCCGTCCTGGTGAAAGACCACCGAGCTACGTAGTACTGGTATAGAGATTGCAACTCCAGGTTTATGCCCTCTATGATACCAATACTACGTAGTTCGGTGGTCTTCCACCAGGGCGGTGTTGGGCATCCTTGAGGCCTTTTTTAAAGGTCTGCTAACCCACAAATTGAACAGGGATTAGTGGGATTGTGAATTTTTTTTATTGTTAATGTTCAATGAGTAAGTGTTTAGCAAATTTTTAGGGTTTAGTGAGCAAGTGTTTATTGAATGTTGATGAGTAAATGCTTAGTTTAGGGTTTAGTGAATGTTTAGTGTTTTGTGAATGTTATTGAATTTTTATTATGCAAGTATTCAGTGAATGTTTAGTTAGTCTTTAGGGTTTTAATGAATGTTTTGTGAATGTTTAGTGTGTAAGTAATCAATGAATGTTTATTGAGTGTTTAGTGAATGTTTGAGTAAGTGTTCAGTGAATGTTTAGTGAGTGTTTAGAGTTGAGTGAAAATGTTATGAGAATGTTAGTGTTAAACAAATGTTTAGTGCATAAGCGTTCAGTGAATGTTTAGTGAATGTTTAGAATATAGTGAATGTTTAGTGTGCTAAGTGTTTAGTGAGTGTTTAGGGTTTAGTGAAGGTTTAGTGCATGTTAGTGTTAAGTGAGTGAATGTTAAGTATGTTTAGTTAATCTTTCGAGTTTAGTGAAAATGCTTTGTTAATGTTAGTGTTTAACGAATGTTTAGTGTGTAAGCATTCAGTGAGTGTTTAGGGTTTAGTGAATGTTTAGTGAGTGTTTAATAAGTATCTTATGATTGTTAGTGTTTAATGAATGTTTAATATGTAGTAAGTGTTTATTTTGTGCTTAGTGAGTGATGAGTGGATGTTCATTCACTGTTTAATGAGTGTTTAGGGGTTTAATGAGCATTTAGCGTTTAGTGAGTATTTAGTGTTTAGTGAGTGTTTAGTGTATAGTGAATACTTAGTGAATTTTTAATGAGTGTTTAGTGTCTTGTGCCACATAAATCAGAAAAAGTTAAGGAAATTTGTACATTTTCATTGCTTTCCAAGACGTTTTCCCGCAGGGGACGTCGTAACTGTAGTATGACGATGTCTTCCGTTTAGCAGACGAATTTCCGTCGGTCAGGCTTTATACAGATTACAGTTACAATTATAATTACTAGGACTCCTATTATCAAATTACAATTGAAAACAAAATTAATAATAAATAGAAATAAAGAACTATGATTACAATTACCTTAAAATGTGTAAATAATTACATTTCAATTAAACTACAATTACAATTACAACAAGCCTGCGGAGCCTTGGTGTAAAAGGGGCGTGGCTTAAGCAGGCAAGAGATTTCGAAGAGTCATTTTCCTTCGCTCCAGATGCAACCACCTCGCAAATCACAACTAGACTTCAACTTCAAATGTCGAAATAAACGCAGACTCAATATGTGAAATAAAAAACCTTGAAAGATAACTAAAAGTAAATGAGTTACTAACAGTATCTCAACAAATGTGAGTATTTATAATAAGAAACTTGAAATACATCTTAGCAAAATTCAAATAAACTGCAATATTACTTCAGGCAAAGTCGTAATTCACAAAATACTTTTGTAAAGTTAACTATCCAAGTTACATCAGCTTTACAAGTTCTCAGTCCTACCTACATGGTGGAGTTTATTGTGCCATAACCTGCAATATGGACCAGTTTTGGGACTTACACTTTCTCAAGTTTGACCTTCTTTCGACGACAAACCAAAGCGAAGACTACGGTTACCATAACTGGAGCCATTACTAAAGCTAAGCAGAAAGTGATGTAATTCTTGACAACCATGAACTGGGCATCTTGCTTCTTTTCTTCTAATGATTACACAAATAATCTTGGAATCTAGAAGGTTTTGTTTATTGTCTTGAATCGATGGTCTTCAATTTAAAGTTTTGTCTCGGAATGCATACGTCTCGTGAACTGATTTCACTTCCACGGCGTATCTTAAATTACAATCACATGGGTTTGGAAAACAGGGAAAATCCCAGTATTGGCTAACAAGCTCAACTGCCAATGTAGCCTTTCTAGTTGTTATTGAATAGTTGTGGGTGTTTAATTCATCTTTTCGTTTTTATAACATAAGTTCATCTGTCAATGGTCCTACGATTTTTGCGGGTCATCAAGATTAATAATCGAATACAGTTATCATTCATGACTCATGATTATGCAAAAGTTTAAAGTTGTCAAACAATAGCCAAGAAATAGTGATGGACTGATGAGTGCTGTGATATTCTTTTGAGTCATGTACTGTACGTGTTTGATTACATACCATTCATATAGGCTTATGGCATAGTGACATTACTGTATAGTGTAGCTACATTGTATATAGCAGTCTGTTTATTCACACTTTCCTTTAAATTGATTCACTGGGTGGCTTTAAAATGCACGCAGACCTGTTTATTTTTCAGAACTTTCTCCCAGGGTGGGGCTTACAGAGCCCCCCACCGAAAACCCCTCCCCGGTGAATAGGCTCGTTTCGCGCGCCAGGTGGGCTGCTTCCCTTTAACCCTTAGAGTGCGGCTGTCGCCCCTGAGCCACGACAGACAATTGCAGGGTTGCTGCGAAGTCCGCACATCACCCAGAAACTAACTCTTCAGTCAGCAACGGGTGGTGTAGAGTTGCCAAGCAATGTTATTTTGCTACACTAACTAGATAAAATAGTCACCCTGGTTATATTAACCTAATCTTTACCAGTGTATGAGTTAGGTTTACTAATCATTCCTTTTTAGAGTTAGATTTCCCCTTTTCGGAATTCAGTTGCTTCATAACTTTTGAAACAAAGTAACTTTAATGATAGTAAAATTTAGAATCGAACGAGATACGTGGACGGTGTTCAGTCTTTAAACTGATTTATACTTTTATATATGTATATATATATATATATATATATATAATATATATATATATATATACATACATTACATATATATATATATATATATATATATATATATATATATATATATATATATAGACAGTTAGCACTAGTAATTATATACATATGATACATTTTCAGTAAGATAGTTCTTAAGAATTTCAAACAGATTTTTTCCAGTGCTGCTCCCATCATTACTGTCCCCGTGATATATACTGACTAGTTCTAAAAGTCTACTCTCTATTGACAAACTAGTCTTGTTAAGATACCTAGCAAGAATAGCACAACATTAAGAGTTACTAATGTCAGTCGTTTCATCAACTATTAAGGAAAATTTAGTCACCTGCAGAATCAAATCTGAATGTGCAAATTTTGCTACGTCTTTGACTGTTCTAGTTACTTTAGTTCGTTTTAATTTTAGTGACTGAATGATTTTCGAGTCTGGAGCTATATCTTTCATGAGGTCTACCAAATAGTCAACAGTCAAAAATAATATGTTGGGCTCAGCACAAAATGGGCCTATCTTTACTTCAGCTTTTGTTACGTTTATTTGGAAGCTCTCTCTCATCAGCTGGTTCCTCCTGGTGAAGAGACATATTGCTGATGTGACGCTGACTATCTTTGTGCCTTTTCAGGGAAGAAATCTCTGCAGAGAATGAACGATCACAGATCAAGCACATAGCTTTGCATGGATCATCCCTGCAATTACTCAGTCACTCCTTAAATGTATCCTCATGCATCCAAGCATCACGCAACTTTCATTTCTTAGCCATCGAGGATCACTGACAGATCAAAGAGAAAAACCTAATTTCAGACTTGTAATTTGTATGCACAAACAGTATTTCTCATATTATATATATATATATATATATATATATATATATATATATATATATATATATATATATGTACATATGTACATATATATATATATATACACACACACATATATGTATATATATAGATATATATATATATATAATATATATATACTATATATATATATATATATATATATATTATCTAATAAAAGGAGCCCATAAAACGTCAAAATATAGAGAAAATGCTATATTTTAGATACTGCTGTCTCCCTCTTCAGGTAGATGAATGAGAAAAGTTATAGAAAAAGTGGTATTTATACCAAGAGATCCATCCACAGGTAAGCCAATTTAGGTCACTCCCACTGATAATCTCCCTTTAATCCTCTCAAGCGTTGGTTGAATGAAAACTTACTTTATCAATGATATCTGTATCCCATGAGCCCTTTGAGATGTTCATTACTCGTCTCTGTTTAATCAAGGCCGATTCCATCTATACGTGACAAATTCTACTTTATTCCGTGGTTATGTTCATTTATATGGTTGAAAATAGCTGAGTTCTGTTTTCCTTACCTAACTGTCCGTTTATGTTTTATTAATCTCTGGGGAAGTGATTTTCCTGTAAATCCGATGTAAGATTGGTCACATGGGATTTCGTAAACGCCTGTGTCCTTGGGATGTCTTTTGTTGGACGTTAATCAGGGATTTGGCTAAGGTGTTTGGGTAAGTAAATGCGGTTTGTGGGTCACATAGTGAGAAGACAAGAACTAGAGCATCTCTCTCTCACGGGTAAAATAATGTCTTCAGCTCAGTTGCTGCAGAGAGCTGGAAATAGAGAGGAATGGCGAGCCATTCATTGCCGACGTCCTTGAGGATATGGCACCTGGATGATGATGAGGTGGATTCTAGATACTAATCTCCTTATAATCCCCATCTGCCACTTATGAGAGCTTTCCTTGTCATCTCAGTTTCTCGTGTATGTCAGTCGGTCTGGTAAGTAAAGGACGTGAGTCGGTTTCCTTTATTTACGCATTTATCACGTTCCAAACTTTCGTGATTCAGCTATACATACATATACAAACACACACATATATATATACACACAAATAATAAAAAAAAATATATATATCTATCTATCTATCTATCTATCTATCTATATATATATATATATATATATATATATGATATATGTATATGTATGTAATATATATATATATATATTATATATATATATATATATATATATATATATATATATATATACATATATATATCTATATAGATATATATTAAAATGTTAATATAATATATATATAGATCTATATATATTAAGTTCTATATATATCTCTATATATATTATATAGATATATATATAGTTATATAATATAGATATCTATATATATATATAATATATAACAATATGATATTATATCTATAGATATATATATATATATTCTATTCGTATACTAGATAGATCTATATCATATATCATATATATATATATATATCAGTATATATATATCTATATATGTCACAACAAATAGTTATGAAATACCTCCTCATTAATGATCCAATCTTGTTTAAGTTTTCTAAGAAAACGGTTGATTTTGTCCTTAATGAGGAGGTATTTCATAAACTATTTGTTACAGGGTCTTCTTTTGGCATATTATATGGACTCCCTAAAATACATAAGGATGGTATACCAATGAGACCCATAATGTCGTCCTTACAACAGTCCTGCCTATAACATCTCAAAGTTTCTGGTTAAACTTCTTAACGAATATTCTGTATCGAAATTTACTTTAAAGAATGGTTTTGATTTTCAACAGCAAGTGCTGTTACAAGATGGTGAACTATTTATGGCTAGGCCTGGACGTTGGAGTCCTTATTCACTAACGTACCTGTTTCTGAAACCATTGAAATTATCCTAAATAAGGTTTTTAGTGATGCTGAAATTTTTTATGGTTTTAATAGACAGCTTTTTAAAACCCTTTTAGAACTTGCTGTGCAAGATTCATCTTTCATCTTTTAAACAATAAGCAACTCTACCTGCAGGTCTGGGGAAGTTTGCAATGGGTCCCCAATAGGCCCGTTGTTTGCTAACTTTTTGTTTTTTATGGGTCATTTGGAGGAAGAATTTTGAAATAATTGCCCGGAGAGCTTTAAACCAACATATTACAGAAGATATGTTGATGATACATTACCTTATTCAAACATTCCTGGCAATGTCAATTATTTTTGGAATATGTTAATAACACACATCCTAACATGAAGTTTACTTTTAGACAAGAAGACACACTCTTCAGTTTATATGTTAAGGTTATCAGACATAACCATGGTTTTAGCACTTCTGTTTTCAGAAAAAATACCTTTACATGTTTAGGCACCAATTTTTTTAGTTCATGTTTCCATTCTTTTAAAATAAATGCAATCACCATTCTTGTTTTTAGAGCACTTAGATATACCTCAGATTGGACCTCTTTTCATAATGAAATTGAATATTTACTTGAGTATTTCACTAAAAACTCATTCACAAGAAATTTAGTTTTAATATTATCAACAAAATGTTAGCAAGGTTTGTTTCCAAACCTACATTGAACTTCAATGTTCCAAATTAACTTTTATGCACCAATTCCCTTTATTCACTCCGACAATCTACGTTCCAAGGTTAAACAAATTATTGAAAACGAACTAGATTTCTTGAAATTAAACCTCATTCCTATGAACCCTAAGAAAATTGAAGGTTTCTTTAGTTATAAGGACAAACTTCAGGATTTCATGAGATCCAACATAATATATTTCAATGCCCAAGATGCCTTGGTAGTTACGTTGGATCCTCTCGAAGGCTGTTGCAGTTCGTTATTATAGCCATCTAGGTCTTAGTTATAGGACTGGGTCAAGAATATCCAATCCCGAATTTTCAAATATAAGGACTCATGCATCCAAATGCAAAATTATTGTGGAAAAAAAGCATTTTCAATAATCAGGCACTACTAAACAAACAGCCTACTTAACGACCCTTGAGTCTTTATTTATCAAGCACCTCTCTCCAGGACTTAAACTCTAATGTTTCTTCGTCTCCTCTCTCTCAGGCCTAAGTGTTGTCTGGGCATGTATGAACTGTTGTGGTCACTTGGCTCTTTTCCTTTCCTTGAATAGGTAGCCTTTCTCGCTCATGTTTTGTTTCTATTTTAAAGTTTTAGA
Organism: Macrobrachium nipponense; assembly: GCF_015104395.2. Lineage (NCBI taxonomy): Eukaryota > Metazoa > Arthropoda > Malacostraca > Decapoda > Palaemonidae > Macrobrachium > Macrobrachium nipponense. The sequence continues at coordinate 118,252,854 of NC_087202.1, forward strand.
TGATTTTTAGATGAATTTTATAGTAATAATTTGTACTTTTAACTTGTAATTTATCAAGTAAAATTTTAATTATTGCAAACTGATGATGTGTTGAAGCAACATGAAACGTTTCTCAAATAAATATAGCATGCTTCTTAGACTGCTGTCTTCCTGGGACTCCTGAATGTTTTATCAACGATTTTCCTGATATATATATATATATATATATATATATATATATATATATATATATATATATATATATATATATATATATATATATATACGGACATTGTTTGGGAAACAACACCAAAAATGCGTTCTAGAGGGCTAGGCTTCGTGGACGTTGTTTGGGAAATGAAAAATGAGCACTGATTGATTCAGCCAGCTTATTTGGAAAGTGTTGAAAAGTTAGTACTGACTGAGCAATGCAAGCTAAACTCATAACACCAGTCATTGTTATTTTCTTGCATTTCCTGTCTTGCTTTTGCTTCACATGCGCAGTTGTGCAGGTTAGATTACTTATGGTTTCCTGCTCTAGTTTTACATTTTTATCTAAGATAATGATTGTTATATTTGTTTTTGTATCACCTACACCACTATGTAGCCCATGCTTACTTTGTAGGTTAGCTTAGTTTTCAGCCTGGAAAAGTTTGAATAAGAGGTACCGTTTGATCAATGGTTAGTTACTACTGGTCAAACAGTAACTCTTATCTTGTACAATTTACATGGTTTTGCAAATGGATTGTTGGAAGGTTATTCAAAAAGGCCACTGATTGGTAAGAGGAGACTGGAATCACCATTATCAAACAGACTCCCAGGCAGGCATTTCATTACTCAATTTGTAGACAAAAATCACAAGCCTGATTGTATTGTTTACAGTATAAGAAGTGCTGACTGCTGCTTGAAGGAAAAAGGGCAGTGCAAAAGAAGGCTAACGACATATCACTATGAAACCTGTCCTAATAAACTGCCTTTGTGCATTTTCCCATGTTCAAAATGTATCATACTGTAAGCAAGTACAAAAAGACCCGTGAATGTAAAAAGCTATGCAAAAACAGTGGTTAGGTGAAGTTTTGTTTTAAGAGTTTTCTAAATGAAAGTACCCATTTCGGTTGAAAAGAGACTTTTTTTTCATAAAATAAAAGTTATATTGCAAATTCTTATCCAGCCTTTCTTTCAACACTACTAAATCTCAAAAAAGCGTTGCGTAAAAGGTATCTATTTTACTAAACAAAAGATATTTTTGGTTTTAAATTCAATCCACATGCCTTTTCTTTAGTTTTAACTCCCCAAGCAAAATGATGGGTCAAGAAATATTTTTCAGGACTTTAATCACATTAAAAAAAATAATGTCAGATATGGAAAATATAGGTCCTGTCCTTATAGCAAGAAGTATATGAAGCCAATTGGAGCATTTTCATTTTTTTATGAAGTTTTACGCACTAGGGGGAAAATTCCAAATCCATAATGACGCAATCTAAGTAAGGGTCAAAGACAAAACTCCTGGGCTGATTTTGAGTCCCAGTCCGCTCCTGTCTGTTGCATTCATCGACTGGGCATCCGATCTTCTTACTAAGTCTATTTGCTTTGAATGATTAAATTTCATTTCATTCTTTATAAATTGGTAGTTTCCTTTAGATCTTCATACTTCGATTTTCCCTTACAAAGTTTGACCTGGAGAGCTCTTCTGTATAGCGCATGGTGATTACATTGCTCTTAGGTTCATTAGACTTTGCTTCTTGATTATTCATATTCATACTATCTCCTCTCAGCAGTATATCTCGATAATTAGTCTTCCACCTTATTTGCCTTTCCTGCAACATATTTTAATTCTATGTCATAATCCTGGACAATCATAAAACAACGAGTTATTCATCCAGAAAAATTTGGATTCTCAATCATTTTTATAGCAGCAGAATGATCAGTGAAGACAATTACCTTGTAACCAAATATGATTATCTAAAGTGCTTTAAAGCTTCTATTATGACTAGAGACTCTGTCTGTTACTAAGTAGTTTTCTTCCGTAGGTTTTAATTTTCTACTGTCATAAGCTATAGCATAGTATTTATTGTCCTGTCTTTTCATTAAGCATGTTCCTATACTGATAAAGTTTGCATCTGTTGCCAGAAAGAATTCCTTATTAATACTTGGAAAATTAAGCACTAGCAAGTGGGTTAAACTGGAGCCCCCGTGTGGCAAACCCACGTAGTAGGCCTACCTGCCGAATCAACTTTCTCCGCATAAGAACAACCATGTGGTTGCCACGTAGCTGAGAGAAACACAGATTCTTGTGATTATGTTTTATGTAAATATCTCCCACATTGTTACTGCCATCATTTTTGCATTGTTATCATTCTGTGCATCATTCTGCCAGCTATTCAACCATATATATCTACTTTATATTCAAATGTTTTGTATCTATAAATATCTGTCATTTTGAACTCTGTCGAGAGGTTGGGACTAATTTGCAGCTCGCACGAGCCACTGACCTTTGTGAATTTTGACTGAATAAAGCCGTAAGCTTCTGACCTGCACTTCCGTTTGTACTTCGGTCACACTGGTGACACCAGAGAGATGGCTGACCATGCCAGCACCAACGACGCCCACACCATCAGAGAAAGCCTCCCAGCTGCCTCAAATCCAATTGTCGCCCTTCATGCCCCACCACCCAGAAGCATGGTTTTTTTTAGGGCGGAAATCACATCGAAGATGCAAAAAGCAGATGCTGTCCTGGAATTCTTGCTGAACGAAGTCTTCGAGCAGATAGCAGGATAGCTCAAGGAATTAGAGGCCTCCATCACCTACGACATCCCGATCATTTAGGTACCCTTGATAGGTGATGAACGGCCATCGCATTTATGTAAACAATTGCAGCGACTCATCACTCTGCCAGCCAAGGGAGGCCAAAATGAGTCGTCCTTGGACTTCATGAGGGAGGTGCTCTTCACTAAACTTCGTGACAGGCGGTAGCAGCCATGCCCAAACCCTCCACCATTCCCATAGAAGAGTTCCTGGTCATGGCTGATGAGGTGCACACAGCTCATAGAGTAGCAGACCCCCCACAGCCAGGTCATCGGAAAGCGAAGATAGTGATTCAAATGTACCATCCATCCCATTTACAAAAGACGTTTTCCCAAACAAGATGCCTCTTTCACCGGAGGTTCAGGAGCAAGGCAAGAAAGTGCGACAAAGGTTTCCTATTCTCAAAAAACATGCAGTAGGGCCATACAGGCATTCCACCCATGCTGACGTCAGCAGAGAGCAGACAGGTTGCCTTGTAAGAATAACTATGCCTGCTCACCGCTGTCTTTCTTCCAGGTATGAAAGAAGAATGGAAACATGCTTCCTCCTAAAAGCTGAAAGGTCAGACATGAAGTTCCTAGTGAACACCAGAGTTTGCAGATCTTTCATTCCAGATAGACCGGGCGAACAAATAAACCCAAGCCCCCACCCCACAACAACATATAAGTATCAACGGCAAGCGCAGCGCCACTGACAATGTATGGAAGATGGGAGATGGAAGTTATCTTTGGCAGGACAAGCTATTACTGGTCTTTCATGGCAGATGTGACAATGGCGTTGTATAGGGGGGATATATTAAGAGTGCACAACCTACTGGTTGACGTCACAAAAAAAAAAAAAAAGGTTACGAAAGTAACAAAGAATTCATCTCCCCAGAAGCCAAGTAGACATACGACAGCAAAACCAGCACGAAGTGAAAAAAAAAAAAGAATATGTCCCATCGTACTCGACGTTCCACCCCCAGAAATGAGGGAATTGCTACAAGAATACGAAGATATATTCAAAGACGACCTGAAACATGTCCTAAAAAACCAGCAAAGCACAAGATCCAGCACCATATAGAATCAGGTCCCCAAGCCATTCAAGATTGAGACTTCTGGCTCTGGAAAAACTTATCTACTCAAAAAAGTTATTAAAAGAAATGCAAGAAGACAGAATATGCCCCTACACATGGTACCAAAGCAGATGGAACATGGCGCTACTACGGAAATTACTGACAATTGAATGCGAAAACAAAATTGGAGAGATACCCACTACCAAATATAGCAGATATAAACCAAATGAGTGGAGCAAAAATATTAGCTAAGGTTGATCTACTAAAAGGGTATTTCTAAGTGCTGGTAGCAAAAGAAGACATCGAGAAGACTGGAATCATCACCCTTTTCGTCACATAAACATTCAACTACAGCTGCTTTAGCCTCCGAACTCAGGGGCAACATTCCAAAGCTTAATGAACAAAATATTCAGGGACCTCCCATTCTGTGTAATATATGTGGACGACCTATCAATATTCAGCCTGAACCTCTAACAGCATTTCAAAGGCGTGAGAACAGTGTTAGAGAGTATTTTAGCAGATGATTTCAAGCTTAGTAATAAAGTGCCTGTTCCAAAGAGTGGCATATCTGCTGACTGCAGTAACTACAGGCTAATCTCTATTCTTACTGCAATCTCCAAAGTTGCTGAAAAACTTGTTTTAAAGCCACTATATAAATATGTGGAATCTGAAGGATTGTTAGCTGATAGTCAATATGTATATAGGAAGCAGCTACTAGGTACCTGTGACGCTCTTTTACAAGGGAACCTTGATAAAGGTTTTGAGTGCAGAGTAATTCAAATAGATTTTAGTGCTGCTTTTGATTTAGTAAATCACAAGGCACTTATTTATAAACTTCAGAATATTGGAGTGGATGGATATGTTTTAGGAACACTTCAAGATTTCCCTAAAGGTAGGCAGCAGCGAGTTGCTGTGGTAGGGATGTTTAGTGTGTCGTAGTAAAGTCTTCACTTTTGAGAAATGAAGCTGCCCCCAGCCACAATCAGGTCATGGACCAGATCAAGGAACTGTATAGTCGGTGGGGTATGAGGCTGCACTACAGTAAAACGAAAACACTATTGATTAGAAGAGCTCATACAGATTTCCCACCTCATCCTCCTGTACAGGTGGATGGAACTGTGCTGAACGACTCTGAAGTTTTAACTACTCTAAGGGTAACTTTTGACTCATAAATTAGGCATTGTTCGTAAGGCATCATATATTTATAACAGTGATAAAATCAGTGCAACCTGTTTAAAGTCATTGGTACTCCCTTTACTAGAATACTGTCTCCAGTGTGGATGTCTGCTTCCGCTAGAGATTTATCTCTTTTAGATAGTGGTTTGTGCTGGTAGGTTTCTGTTTTCTAATAGTAATAGTTATGACGGATGGTCTCTTGATTGTCACTTTTTCATAAGTTGTATTTCAACAGAGATCTTTCTCATTCACAATAGACCTCTGATTCCCTCTGGCTGCCAAGAGCAAGATTCGCTGAACAGCTGCACCCATCTGCAGTAAATGTGCCTCGTTGTCGAACTTCCCAGTTCCAGAGGTTCTTCCTTCCTCACACCGATGGACTGTGGAACAGCCTCCCAAAGGAGGTCGTGCAATTGGAACTTCAGATAGGTTGCCACCCTTCCCCAAGAGGAGTCTAGTTTTCACTGACAGCTTTTCAAGATATCCTCTCATCATTATACAGTTCACTCGAAAAAAGTCTAGAACCAAATCAAACTCGGATTTCCTCTTTCCTGGCCTATAATCCATCACCTTTACAATGTTCCCTCGAATAAACTGCTACATTTTTCAGATATTAATCGACAATTCCTCTTTCCCCTGACCCCTTTCCCAGGTCCTCCCAAAAATGGGTCATCATCCGAACTCAAAAGCGTCTCAATTTCTACCGCACTCTTTTAGGGCATTTATTTTTCCACAAGATTTCATTTCATACAAACAATCTCTTGGCGACTGAGTCACCTTCTTCCCGCTGAGTAGCTGCAGGCAATAGTATAAGTGAGTATATTGAAATGTTTTGCACACCTGAACACCTGTGCTTAATTTTCGTTTAGTTAAACATATCTACAACAGTTTATATGCACAAGTGATGCGTGGGTTGCTAAATATGGAAAAATAGAAAGGGTCAAGGGGACGGGAACCATGATTGACTGACGAAAACAGGTGTGTGAGGATTTTTTGGGATGGGTCTGCAAATGGTATCATCCCTTTCCAGCTAAATGTCCATGTACATCATAATTGAAAACGGAAGGCTTTCGACGAGGTGATCTTGCAAGAAACAGAGCTTTGGATATTCTCCTCAGATATTTCTCTCTCATCTGGAACTCAGAAATCGACTGCTTGTTTGTTGGAGAGCCGATTCTTTACCCGGAATCAAACGAAAGTTTCTCAGGTGTGAGGAGAATATTTCAGAATAAAATCGCTTTAAAGTGCAACTTACGAATGGCTATACGCCAGAACATCTTTCATTCAACTCATGAAAGTCACTTCCTTCGAAGAAAGACTCACCGTTTTGCATCCCATCTCTTTTTTTCTCTTCTCCAATGAATCTGGGCTTCTACGGTACATTGATCAAAACTCGGAGAAAGTCTGCTCCAGGGATGACTTGAGGACCATATGATTTGGAGGCAGTGGGGGTGTAACGACAATTTTGACTAACTTAGTAATGTGACCAAATTGAACTAGTTACAATATATATCCTATAGGTAGTGTTATATAATAACAAATCAAGTTTTTTATGTTTTTTTAATGCTTATACAACAACACTAATTTTCCAGGAGAGTATTTTATCATGCAAAGAAGATAAAGATCATAGTTTATCAATTGGAAGAAAGAAAAAAGTGGCAAGCTGGAATGGGAATAATAAAGACAACAAAAACAAAGACTTAAATTCAGTGTGACGAAGAAATGATATGAGGATTCATTAGAGTGAAATCTTCTATACAATTTTCATAACTAGAGCTGGGCGGTTTCAAGCGTACTCTCTTAGTTTTCATTGTCTTCTATTCATCAGCAACCTTCTGAAGATTTAAGTGATCAGTTAGACCACCTCTGCAAGCTAGCAACATTAGATAATGTAAACGTTTTTCCTTTGTTCTGTTTCCAAATAAGTTTTTAAAAGCTTCAGCTTGCTAAATGACCTTTCACCTTTACGTATTGAAGGTGGTGCAGTCAACAACAATGTCAAAACTTTTGACAGATAAAGAATTGAATTATGTTCTTTAGGAGCACTTCATGCAACATCTGCTGCTCTGCATACTCAGAACAATAAATCTTGGAAGCTCCTAATTCAACAGTCAAGGATTTGGTGTCACTTAATTCGCAGGGGTACAATCCTGACAAAATTTTCAAGGCTTCTGTAAAGATTCCTGTGTCAATCACAGTTACATTAGGATTGAGATCTTCTGAAAAGATTTGAATGGGGACTTGAGATTTTCATATCTTGTTGAAGCTGACACAATTATCATCTTAACTAACACTTCGTTCATTTCCTTTCCGTAATATGAGAACAAACTGAACTCGAATTCATTTTTGACCGATTCAAAATCAACACTGAGGGGGCGGGGGGTAAACAGCGGGGGTTGGGGGAGGCACTCACAGGCCATCTCTGGCTTGTACACATGTACATGTCTAGATTTCATGATTTTACCCCTGCGGAGCTTTCATTTATAAGTGTCAAAATATGCGAATCAATTACTGGCCTTCAACTGGTCAAATCTAACATGTCTGACAGCTTAATGAATGTATACATACCGGCAATAGTGACAGAAATATGAGAGGTTCGAGAAGGCAAATTATGAGTTTCGGGCCAACTGTTACAATAACCTGAGTGCGGTCGTTGTTACTCAGCAAAAAAACATAAATAGATAAATAAATAAGTAAACAGATAATGGTTAAGCATCCCGTTTTTTTTACATAGTTCAAATTGTACATTTACGCTTCTAAAGGCAATGACTTGCGAAAGAAATATTTCTCACTTAATCGAGCAGATCAGAAAAGATAGATACAAACGCCGAGACACCGCAAAGTAAGAGATTGAAAGAGCAGTGGTTCGTCGCGCTAAATGCCAATCATCTATCTGACGATCAAATTAACATATTGTACTTACTCTCTTGCTCTGCTGCTTTGGAAGTTAGGTGTAACTGTAATTTCTCATGAAGTCCTTGAACCACGAATGCACGAACTAAGACTCATCATTTGCGTGGTAAGTAAAGGGATCCTAGAATCTGATTTTTTTTGCTAGAAAGCACACTGCAATTATTTGGCATACTCTCGAAAACTGTACATATGGTATAGTATACGAACGGTAAAAAATAGAGGAGAAACTAAAGTTACCAAAAGAACGACCTGACTGCATTACTCTACCAAGAAAATGAGTTTGATTCGGCGGCCGTCAACCGACCGACACCCATCCTTCAAAATTCAAATTCCATATTACGTTGTTTTAAGGACCATCAATCTATCTCTCTCTCTCTCTCTCTCTCTCATTTCAGTTATTTCAATATACTAATACCTATTTTTGCACAGTATATCACAATATGTTATATTATAAATAATAAATAATATATATATATATATATATACTATATATATAATATATATATATATATATATATATATATATATATATATATATATACACACTCCTACACGCGCAAATGTGTTTGTGTGTGTGAAGAATACAAATACTACAGTACTAACATTTACATCAATCGTGCATTTGACGTCTAGGCCAGTCTCTTACGACGCTCCTGATTGGCTGTTGATAAGCCAATCACAGGGCTGAAAACTCTCAGTCTCTCTCTCAGGATGAATGTTCCACCCCTCTCTTGAGGAATACGTCTTTCAGGAGAGGTGGAACATACATCCTGCCTATGTGAACTCTCGAGAGAGACTGAGAGATTCCTGCCCTGTGATTGCTTATCAACAACCAATCAGGAGCGTCGTAAGGGACTGGTCCTAGACATCAAATGCACGGTTGATATGAATCTACTGTAGCAACTCTTTATGAAATTATATATATATATATATATATATATATATAATATATATATTGCAGATAGTGATACAAAATACTTTTTTTTTTTCTCTCACAGCTCCCTTAGGTTGGCGCCCAAGGCCCATACCCACCCTTGCCCCTCCCTAGTTACGATTTATTTCCCTGAAGCAATAATTTGCTCTGCCTTCAGTGTCTACATCAACATGACGACCAGAGTTTTGGTTCGATGTTAAGAATGTCACAATAGAAAACTTATCTTCTAGATTAGCTTTCTGATGGCTGCCTATAAAGCTGCTTCATTACCTGAAAATTCTTGGTCACTGTTGCTAAAAAAAAAAAAAAAAAAAAAAAAAAAAAGTGCATTCAATCTGGAAATACCCTAGGGTCACGCCCCCTCAGGGTACTATGATATCGTACGTCTGGTACCATCAATAGTTTCTTTAATCATTCAGAGATGTGAGGAGGGGAAGGAAGCTGGTTTTGGGTTCACTAACATTATAGCAGTGAAACCGTTATTTTTTCTATCTTATTACATTACTTGATATTATTGTGTTAATTCATAGATGAGTAATATTGTTTAGTATTATATTATTATTACATTGCAATATTATTTTATTATTCTACTGGATGTAACATGAGTTTATGCAAATATTTTGGGAAATGAAACACAAAGTAATTCTGAGGAGAAAATGTATATGCATTTTAAGGCTTCGTTTGTCAGTGAGGTGAATTTTTGAAATAACAATCATTAAACAGGCAAGTAAGATGATCTTAACTGACCGTTAAATGATAACGGTTATTTTAAATAAATCACCTCACAGACAAGCAAAGTCTTAAAATGTATGTATTATAGAACATTTTCTGCCAAGAATTACTTTCTTTCATTTCCAAAAATATTAGCAAACTCTTGGTACACACTGTATATTAATGATACTATTACATTATTACTCCAATTAGCATTTCATTTACTAAATAAGAATATCTCTCTCTCGTGTATGGTCTCATATGGCTGATATTGTAATTGCGCTGAGAGAGAGAGAGAGAGAGAGAGAGAGAGAGAGAGAGAGAGAGAGAGAGAGAAATCGAACATGTCTTTACGTATGCGAAAACTTTAAAAATACGGCCGTATGCATTAGATTAAAGTCAAACCTTTTGGAGAGGAAGAAAAGGGGAATAGAATGAAAAACAGACGGATAATTCTGTGCTTCAGTGAGAAAGCAAACATGATTTAACCACACATTGACAACTATAGGCCTACACAATTTTTCTCCCTGCCTACATGGGCTTAAGTATAAACCAATGCATAATTTTTCGTAATATCATAAATCAATATGAATTGATTTGGTCTTTCATGATGCATATCTTAAAATAAGGCTAAAAGGATCTGAAACTTTCGGAGTTAAGTTATTAAGTTGACGTGCATTTGATCTATCACTATTCATTCATGACTGACTGACTGAGACTAACTGTCGTGATGACTGCCGGGAATCTGGAGTATAAATGATATGTTACTCGATTGACTATTGGACAGACTTTTTATTTATTTATCTATTTATTTTTTAGATGCCCCCAGAGTGGCAGAGTCGTCAAAACTTAATTTCAGCTGTGAGATTTATTTATTACCAGTGGTATTTTTTTCTAATTAATTAAGAACAGTTGGTGAAAGGTTGAATTAATTAAACTTGTCTCACTTTCAGGTTTTAATTTAAAGATGTGTTAAATCTAAAAGGCCCTAAGAACCAGATATGTCCAGAGAACGATAGATAGAAATAACATCTCTCCCATATGTAGGAAGTGCAATACGAAAAATGAAACCATAAACCACATAGCAAGCGAATGTCCGGCACTTGCACAGAACCAGTACAAAAAGAGGCATGATTCAGTAGCAAAAGCCCTCCACTGAAGCCTGTGCAAGAAACACATGCTACCTTTTAGTAATAAGTGGTACGAACACCAACCTGAAGGAGTGATAGAAAACGATCAGGCAAAGATCCTCTGGGACTATGGTATCAGAACAGATAGGGTGATACGTGCAAATAGACAAAATCAAGAAAAAAGTATCACTCACTGATGTCGCAATACCATGGGACACCAGAGTTGAAGAGAAAGAAAAGGAAAAAATGGATAAGTATCAAGACCTGAAAATAGAAATAAGAAGGATATGGGATATGCCAGTGGAAATTGTACCCATAATCATAGGAACACTAGGCAAGATCCCAAGATCCCTGAAAAAGAATTTGGAAAAACTAGAGGCTGAAGTAGCCCCAGGACTCATGCAGAAGAGTGTGATCCTAGAAACGGCGCACATATTAAGAAAAGTGATGGACTCCTAAGGAGGCCGGATGCAATCCGGAACCCCACACTATAAATTCCACCCAGTCGAATTAGAGGACTGTGATAAAGCAAAAAAAAAAAAAAATTAATAATAATAATAATAATTTGAGAAATCTGAGAATATCTAATGCCAGAGAAAGTACACATTGATTCTCAAAAACTGAAGTTGAGAAAGTCATCTTTATTTTGTTATAAAATAGGCGGAACAATAACTGTAAGGTCAATTTTGGTATAGTAAACCTAATGATGGTTACAAACGTACTCTTGCACACACGCAAACACTTGTGCATGCGTGTGTGCGTATATGTGGGCGCCCGCACGCTCGAGGAAATGTTGAGAAACCATCCGCTAGATAGCATCAAAATGCTTTGCTTCAAGTCTGCTAGTTTCAAGTTGCATGCGCTGCCTCTGGGACAGAGTATCTTTCGTAAAATAGGTTTGGTTATAATGTTCTGTTCTGTCTGAATAGCTTGCTTGTCCTGCTGTAGGCTCTTACTCATTGTGTGATGCCCAGTAGGATGGCATGTATGCTACAGTAGCGCCATCATGGTTTGCTGTAGATGAATGTGTGCCCAGTTCTGGATACAAAAAACAAGCCAGTAAACCACAAAAGAAGGTCAGTAATGTATCTGTTTACTAGAAATATGTAATCAAATGCAGCCATCTTTATGAAGCACGGAAATTAGACTATGTCCTGTGATTTTTTTCCCTTCAATCTCTTAATAATGTTACGCTGTGAAGCTTATAATTGCAGAAATGTTCACAGGAATTGTTCAGGAGAAAATGGAGTAACATGTCACAGGCATACAAAGCATACTGAAAATTAATTACTCAATTTTGTGCTAGGCAGTCAATTGTCTTGTTAACAGAAGTTGGGCGTTCTCTTTTAACATGACTTATATCTTAAGCATATCAGTGTGGAACGTTGGTGATCATTAGGGGGTGGAGGGGGTCAGCTTGTACTCGTGCCCCCCACCCTAAGTCGAGGTGAATTATATATATATATATATATATATATATATAATATATATATATATATATATATATATATATATATATATTATATAACACAGTTTATGCAAATATTCTGGGAATGAAAGAAAAAGTAATTTGAGGAGAAAGGTTCTATCCAATATGACTTGTGTAGCCTATTATATTGTAACTCTTTTGTAGAGAGCGGTCACTTCTTATCATCTCTCCGAATGTGTAAACGATTCCAATGAAATCGATTTTAAGACTATTAAAATGCAGCAAAATTTCCTGATATCAATAAGAAATACCAGTCTGCATTGTTCTGAGAAAGTCTTTGTGTTTAAATTTAGAATGGTGAACACGATTGACAATATCAGATGGTAATTACCATAGTCCAATTATTCAAGTGCACCGATTCGAACGCAGACATTCCCTGTGTCACATCCGTATTCAGGTGAACTTTATTTACGAAACACGGAAAACTCCTGACTTGATCAATATTTTCCATTTTTTTTTTTTTTTTTTTTTTTTTAGGGAGATGTGTATTATTTCTTTCAAGGGATAGTACAACGTTTCCGTTTGATAATCAGTACAACATATTTCAGTTCGGTAAAACAACCATTGCAAAATATATGAAGATGAAAAGAACCCCAAATTAACAATCTTTTCGAAACTATTTCCAACCAATCAGCTTCAAAGAATGGTTGTGACGTAATCAGTTGGGGGTTGCAGGGGAGGGGCGGGGGGAGCTTAGCTGGAAATCTAGCTGGACTTTGTTATATTTACTACTGAGCCTTTTTAATAACGAAGAAGATCGTATTTACTTTACATTATGTGCCCTGTACACTCAAGCAAATTACTATTGGTAGAGTTTCATAGTTTTTCGGTCACCTGCATGACGCACAATTCATGCCTTATTGATTTATTTTTCTTTTCAAAGATGGAAGAAATCTTTTGTAATGACATTAAAAACAGTCACTGATATCTTTAGAGCACCATATTAAATAACTGTAAAATGTTTGCCATAATAGAAAAATTGACGTGAACGAAAGTGATAAAAAAACGTCATATCACAACCACTGACATACTTGATAAGTACATAGGAAACACCAGTCAGTATAATGAATTCACATCAGCCGTGCATCTGATGTCTAGGCCTGTCCCTTACGACGCTCCTGATTGGCTGTTGATAAGCCATTAACAGGGGGGGAATCTCAGTCTTGCTCGAGAGTTCACATAGGCTGGATGTATGTTCCGACCTCTTTCAAAAATTATAACTTTCATTACACCCCAGTTTTACCTGTAGAAAAGGAGTGTTTCCGAATTTCATCACTAAACATCTTCAAGCCAGTGATTTAAGGATTGTAATGACATAAGAATTATGAAGAAAATCGTAATATATAACAGCAAGGAATAATGAGAGGGATGTAGGAGGACATTGTAGGAAAGAAAAATCAATGGGATAAATGAATTTCCTCCATAAGGTATCAATATATAAGTGACGATTTTTTCATAAAGAGATTTCCACTATAGGATATGAAAGAGTGATAGTGATAATGGCAGTGAAGATAATGAGGTTTTAATATTCTTTTTCCTCCATAAGACTTCTATCGAGGGGTCGTGATCATGATGATGACGTCATCGAGTGAGCACGTGAGCAACACCTGACTACACGAAGATAAGAGAGAGAGATTAATATTCTTAGGGCGATATTTTTAAAATGACATCTTCGAGAAGAAGCTCGTCGTGGCTGAAATGGTATTATTGTGCTGCGAAGCAGGTCTTTGTCACGAACACGAAGGTGATCGGAGTGTGAAAATTATTGGAAAAGAAGAGGAAGTCTTGACCACTTCTTCGCTAACCTCTTCGTACATTTTTTGTAAAATTAAAAGAGAACTGCATAACTAATGTAAGTATTGGAATGTATAACACATGCCAAATATTTTAGTACACCATTTTTTTCAGTACTTCAACGCATATATGGTCTTATTTACATTCTTGTAAAAGACTGTATTTGTACTTAAAAGACCTCACGTTCCAAAGTTCCTTGTGGCCGTGTGTAAGAACTTCACAGCTGTAAGGCCGGCGGCATATTTCCCAAGTCTGGAAGAGTTTAGGTATGGGGATAATTAGGACCAATCAAAGCGCGTAGAGTTGATCCATGACGTCACAAGCCACGCCTTTTAGCTCTCTCCTCAGTCCTATACTCATTACTGCTGCCAGTCACAATGCCGAAAAAATACTTCCTTCTCAATTTCACAGCTTACGGCTTGTATGACATATACATTTTAGTCAGATATATCTAAACATAATGCAACACTAATTTAACAACAATATAGTCTTCAAATGAGATACACCGTGAAATATATTAGGCGTTATTGGCTTCTCCCTCTAGGTAAATAATATTTTCACATCGCGAATTTCTAAATTATATACTTGAAAATGCATGTTTAAAGCCATTTATAAAGGGTTGTGATAACTCACGGGATGAATCAAACAATATACAAGATGGTAAAAATTATGGCATCTGACCTGTTCGTAGGGGAAAATAGTCGTAGAGTCTATTCTATTGGAATCGTTTACACATTTGGAGCGATGACAAGCAGTGATTGAACTACAAAAACAGAATATGCCTATATTTAACTTACATTTATAGCATGATAGGCTATACGAGTCATATTGGATCTAATTTGTTGAGACATTTCTTGAGGACATTATCTACTTTCGAAATAACAGAATCATAAAAATAACATATATGTCCTATGTCTTTTTGTCGGTTTACGCAACTTATGACGATTGGATTATAAACCCTCCTATATTATGGTCAACCGTTTTATTGTGGTTCTTGTAGTCATTCTGGTTTTTGTTGCTGTTGTTATGGTGCGTATAGTGTCTTCGTAAAGTTTCGTATGGTAACCTGACATTACAGAATAAACATAGACCTATTCATAAAATACTCGTGTAAAGAATGATATGCCTACTCTTCTTAAGTGAAATTATGTTATTTGTTCTCATTAAAAGAAATCGAGATCTTTATGAATATAGTCTACTTTAGAATATACTCCTAAAGACAGAGAGAGAGAGAGAAGAGAGAGAGAGAGAGATTTACTGACTTACGTATCCTTTTGCCTAACAGGGTAATCTACAAGATAATCCTCAACATCAAGTGATCCATGGGCTACTCGCAGACGGGTTTTGGTTATCTCATACATAACTTTTCCGGCTATCATTTATTTTTTTCTTATTTCGTTAACTATCTTATGATGCCTTCCTACCAAAGTCTTAATTTTCATAGAAATGCTGCAGCAGCCTTATATTTACTCATAAAAGTAATATAATTTGTTATCCCTTTTGTAAATATATCTTCAATATAGTTCATTGAGAGAAGTTTAATAGTTGTGTGGAAGCCTCCATGATACATTCCTATGATGTGGCATCGGCTACATGTGGCGTTTACATTTACTATGACCATCCACGCATGTATGTATATTTGCACTTGCTTACAGGCTGCGTGTACACTCCAGTTTATGTTATACTTTATATTTCGTGTATATAACATTAAATTTTTAGCTTTAGACATTCAATGTCAGCGTTAGTTGTTTAACAAGTTGCATATCACCAAACGTGGTTTCTCAACGAAACTTGGAAGCGGCACAAAGTTACACTCGGTAAGAGTTTCAGGACGACTTAAACAAAACAAAAAACAAACTCATTCTATTCAAAGTAAAATTTACTGATTATGCTTTCTAAAACTGGTGTCATAACACCAAGGTTATTGACGCCGAATCCAAGTAAAGATAAATGTTCAGATTTCCTTTATTTTTGTGTGTGCAACAAATCCTGTTTTAATTGATGTTTTCAACAAATGGTATGCTTCACTGATTGGTGATGACAAGAAAACGGCCCTCAAACTATTCATTTGGTAAAGTGTTACATCATAAACACACACACTCATATTTTATATACATATATATATATATATATATATATATATATATATATATATATATACGTATATATATTCACATACATATTTTAAAAGAGTAGCCTACTTTACCTTTGCCGAAATAGAAGTGCCATACTAAATCCTATCAGGACTGAAGTTATGAGAACACTACTTGTTACACCTACAGGAGTATTGTAACTAACACTTGCGATGTCTACAGTTTATCCACCACCTAACATCTACGGTGCGCTACTGTCGATATTTCCCGTTCACTTGAGTAAACCGTTTTCTATGTATTGGCTTAGGAAACATTTTCTAAACTCCCCAGCATCTGCATCATGTTCTTTCGAACAAATATGTATACACACATACACACACACACACACACACACGTATATATATATATATAATATATATATATATATATATATATATATATATATATATATATATATATATATATGTGTGTGTGTGTGTGTGTGTGTAAATTGCAGTAGTAGTCAATATACCTAGCATAGAGTACTACTGTTTACTTGACTGACGATTTCAAACTCTTCCCGGACCTAGACCCAAACTAAATGGTGTGCAACTCGCAGCTGTAAATAGACATCCGAATTTGCGGTGATAAAGATAAGAGACATAGGCTTAGCAGCCTCGCCACTGATGGCTTGCTAAGGATGTATTCATCTGGGGCAATCTTTTTCAAAGAGGAAAATGGTGTAGGTATATATATATAATATATATATATATATATAATATATATATATATTATATATATATATATATATATATATATTGTGATGGATAATTTGACCACCATTCTATACATTTATCAAATAGTATTCACCAAGAACCAGTATTAAGTTCACCAAGTATGGAATAATACAGCATACAAAATCAATTCAAGGGGGAGCCGAAAATACTCATGAAAGTAACTAATGTTAATACATAATTATCATACAGAAATAACACCTGAACTTTAATAATACCAATTACGTAATTAAAGACAGGTCATCAACACACACATACCAAAATGGGGAGGGGGTCCAGAAAGGAGGAGGTAAATATTTTAAAAGAAAGACTAACCTAATATAAACTAAACCCTATGGTTCGAAGACTCTTAAATGAATTAATTAACTACTCTCCACGTCTTGAGAGCACCTCAAGGTGGCAGGGAAATTAAGTCCTAAGTACACTGGTGGCTGGCAAGGTTCACAATGTCCATTCTAGACGTCAGCAGAGGTGGACAAACGAGCCACTTAGTCAAAAGAGGTGGACCAATTGCCGTGACCACAAGAAAATGCAGGTATAAATATTACCTTGAGACAAATTATTATTATTATTATTATTTGTTTAAGCAGCCATTTCCGACTAAGTCCAATCGGCTGTGACAGAGAGCTCCCCTAGGCCTTTACTGAACCCGGGGGCAGTGCGAAAATTAATGAATATAATATGCAGGTTGCAGGGTAAAATAAATTCAATGGACGATATCCAACATCCAAATACGAATAGCATCTTATTTTATTCGAGTGTTGTTATGCATAAGATCGGATTCATAACGAAGTCAAACTAAGATGGCCAAACCTGGCCGGAGTAAGTGCCCAAAGGAATGGCAATAGTATACCTCAGGATTATGTATCGACATTTAAAATCGTTATCAGTTAATACTGAATACACGTGATAGATATTACTCGAAAGGCTTGTGACTTGTTTACAGTAATGAATTCTACTTTCGAAATTTCAAAGTACATATCAGAAACTGCTGTTAAAGCCTATCACTAGCTCTTCGAGGAATATTCGTATACATTGTACTACTCACGGCTACGTACTACATAAAACTGATTTTGTAACGATTGATCTTGCATGGTCCCATTAATCTTATATTTCATTTGGGAGAGTTTTTGGTTGTGATCAACTATGCACCATCTTTTGGCCCCGGAGATTTTTCGATTACATCGCAGTATTATAATAAAAACATTAATCTCTCTCTCTCTTTCACACACACACACACACACACACACACACATATATATATATATATATATATATATATATATATATATATATATATATATATATACGTATGTTATGAAACACCCTCGGTCAATCAGGATCTTTAAATCTTAAAATGATCATTACTGGATAAACTGGCTGTATTTGAGGTAGGCAAAGGAGGAAGGAGCAAACCAAAACAAAAACATTGATCTTAAACTACTCCATTAAGCAATAATATGCATTATATATAAATGAGTCAGTAACTAAATCTATCAAACATATCGAAATGAAAATAAAAGAAGTCAGAACAAAAATGTCAAAACAACAGACATGATAAATGACCTAATCAATGAATCAGGAATACACGAGCAGCACAGTAGATAATAAATCACACAAAACATAGAGGATTCATTACAATGAAGGATCAAAATTAATAATCCCATAATAAAAAGTCAGTCAATTAAACTTCACAAATACATACAAATGACTCCTAACAAAATAAACATGAACAGTGCAGTAAACATTACAAGTATTCAATAATGATACAACAAAAATGATACACTCTTAATTACACACTCTTCAATATAACGAGAACTTTTGTCTAAAAAATTCCCTTTGTCTTAACAACAAGAAATCAAAAATTCCATAATCACAATACAGTTACACATACGAGGTGAGCTTACAAAACAGCAAATAGACGAACTTGTCTTTGAGAGAGCCACACGCTGCCATCAGGAATGAAGCTACTCCAACAGATGAGTTGAACTTCCAACACAGGTAACAGACGAACTTTGTTGTCGAGACATCGACACACTGCCATTAGAGATGAAGATACACCAACAGACACGGAGATCCCCAACCTCCTGTCGAGACCAACAAGTAAGCAACGCCTGCAGCTGATCCAAACTGACCCCTCAAAGTTGTGCTACTGACTGACGAAAGTCGGACACCGTCTGACAGATGTCAACTCACTAAACCCCAAAACAAACACATGGACAGAATAATGGAAACAGGTAGACAATCAAGAATATAGAACAATCTGAGTACGATTGTTCCGACAAAACCACTTAAACTGGCAATATATATATATATATATATATATATATATATATATATATATATATATATATATTTCTAAGAGAGATATCATTCCAACTTCCCTAGTTGTTTTTAATCCTTTTTTGAGCTCCGTTACTGCGATAAGCCTGTTATTCCAGATACTGACCCAAACTCGGAGTAGATGCCTGGCCACCTGACTTAAGCCACTGATTAAGATGTCCGCACCTTCTGATTGATTCGAGCCACAGATTGACTGCCCAGCCTTTGCCTAAAGGGAAAGTCGGGTGTATTAACCTCAGAGCATTTGCCCAGAGAGAATGTTAGATACACCCAGAATGCATCTGGATGCCTGCCAGACTCAGAAGCTGGTAATCTTAGATGATAAATAGTTTCTCAGTGCAGGACATTGAAACAGGCCAGAACACTGCCAAGCAAGTTCCATCTCTAACTGCCCGTTCCTTCAGAGCCAACATCCCTTTGTGGCTGAATGACTCAGCCCTAGTATCTTAAGCCCAGTGGTACGACTACGGAAGCCATCTCTTCAGAATTAAGGTCCAGTAAGGAATTGAGGTTGTCCAGTCACTTAGATTTTTTTCCACCTAAACATTTCTGTCTTCAAGTGCAACTCTTACATAGACCTGACTGTCATATGAAACTCGTATCCTGTTTACATGAAACACAATTGTGTTTCATGTAAACAGGATTTTTGTTGCCTTCAGCGCTAGCCTCTTATCCTCACTATTAGTGTTAATTCATCAAGTGATTGTATACCTTTCTCTGCAGAATGAGTGCTTGATGATGTCGACCTCTCTGCCTCGACTGTATGCTTGTTGGTTACACCGAAGAAATTTCCATTTGTAGGCCTTATGAACAGTGCTATTGAAGTTTAAATACATGTAAGGCCTTAAACCCTTGTTCCTTCTCTTTGTATTCTACTAACCGAACCGAAGGGTATATGAGGGTGAGAGGCGACATGAACTTTTTTTAGCCTCTCGCGGTGGTGTAGTAGGTAAAGCTTCACTGACGTTCCTGGGTTTGAAAAGGATCCATAGGTTCGCGCCCTGGTCCAGGCAAATCTATTATCGAGAAAAAATTCCCCTTCGGTTAAGCATATATGAAAATATATTATTCCGAGTAGAGCGAATTAGATATTAAAGGACATTGTAGCTCGATATACGTATATGAATCACGGAAATGTGATATGACTTATATATATATATATATATATATATATATATATATATATATATATATATATATGTGTGTGTGTGTGTGTGTATTTGTGTGTGGGTGTATTTTTCTGATTTAAGTTTGATGGCTCCTGCAACAGATGCTTCTTTTGCTGTGTTGGGGGGCGGGGGGGGGGGGGGGGGGGGGGGGTTGAGGAGGCGTGTCCCGCTGAAGGGTAAACACAAGTTAAAGGAAAATATCGCAAGGGAAATCCGAGAGTTGAATTTACAGGGGAATGTATCTATATCTTAACATTACTCTACTGATTTCAAGGCGGCAATAAGGATGCTAATGACCCTCACAAAGAGCCAAATACTGGTTTAATTGCTGGGAGCAATGAGTGCGATTCCAGAACACGTGAGATGATTCGCAGCATATAATTTCAGGCCCAGAGCAGAAGGACACGAAGAATGCACCTTCACAGCAGGAATTTGCAGTAGACCTTTCTCCTGACATATATCTTCGTAAAATGTAGGTGAAGGAAGTCGACTTCTTCAAGGTGTTGACAGGCAAGGCTTTCACGTGGTGGCCCACAGCCATGTGAGTTCTATCGTGGAGCCAGGTGGATGCTTGCACGGCCAGGGGGTACTTTACCTGACTCGAACTGGGGTTTGGGAGAAATTACCTGCAACGAACGACAGAGGGCAGCGCTGGCGAAAGAAACAAGAGAGCCATGAAAATGCGTCAGTGAGAGAAAAAGAACAAAAATCAGAGGTGTGTGCTTTTTATTGTTACTTTACATGAATGAAGCAAAGGGGATTTATCTTTATATCTTTCCTCAGTTTATATATATTTATATATATATATATATATATATATATATATATATATATATATATATATATATATATAAACTGAGAAAAGATATAAAAATAATGCTACGAGAATACATAGATACAACACGGAAGGAAAGAGAGAGAGAGAGAGAGAGAGAGAGAGAGAGAGAAGAGAGAGAGAGAGAGAGAGAGAGAGAGAGAGAGAAATGATTTACTTATGTTTGAATAGAAAAATATCTGAGTCACATACCGTTTTTCCTCAATAACACCCCATTTCAATTTTCCAAAAATGGAGCTTATGATCACCAAGTCGGCTCAAGTTGTCAATATGTACACTCTAAATCTCAATGGTAATCATATTGATTTATCCAGGCTCTAAAATGAGGTCCTTTACGTAACTATCACTTAGTGTATTCGGTTATGTACAGCGAAGAAGAGATTACAAATATCTCGTAGGCGTACATGGACACGTACTGTACATTTTGTGTGTATTAGTGTATACCTATATTGCCTTTGTACATTTGTTTGTATGTATGTATGTGTGTGTTTAAGCACTTATTGTTTGCAAGTATATTATCATCAAGAGGGATCTAAAACGAACCATTGCGATAAGGGGCTGAACTACAGCAAAGTTGGCACTGACTGATTATTCGTAATGCCTTAAAAGCATGTTATTCTCTTCTGCTACATTTGAATTGAAAATAGAATTTAAACCTAGAGCCATGCACTGGGACTTGCGATGGTCATTCAGCGCTGAAACGGAAATTGATAGTAAAATGTTTGAAAGGTGTAACAGAACGCTTATTATTATAAGAATAGTTTAACCAGACCACTGAGCTGACTTTCAGCTCTCATAGGGCTGGCCCGAAGGATTAGATAAAATGCCAGGTCTAGGCCAAAGGCTAAAAATTGGGACCAAATAGGTCATGTAGTATAATAAACAATGAATTAAAATTAAGTAAAAAAAAACCTGCACAGCGGCAGAGGCTTTCATACTAGAACACAAACAGGCAATAAATACATTTGCTCACGTTTCCATACATACTAAAAAGGTGTATTAAAACTATGGTCAAGAAACTTAAAAATTTTGTCTAAAATTCATTAATTGCTCTGAGGTTTTTGTATATATACTTGCTTTTCTATTTTATTAATTAAGTTAGAGTTCCTTACAAACGTTATAATCGGAACCACTGAAAATGTGAAAGATTCTGACAAAATTTCTTTTATTGGGTGACCAGAAATTTCGGTCCCAAAAAGTTCGGTCTCAGAAAATTTGGTCCTGGAAATTATTTATATACTGACAATGAAATCGTAATCTAACTGATGAGAAAATTAAACAAAGTATAGAATTAGAGTTTTATTAATAAAAGTGTAAAAAAGGTATGTTTCTTCAACAACAACCTATACAGTATAATATAAAATACAGCATATTGTGCACAAAATCAAGAAAATTTGGTCCCAGAATATTCGATCCCGGAAAATTCGGTCCCATATCGAAAAAATACTGTAAATGCATAGAAATTTAAAAAGCAAAAAAATATAAAGTAACAAGTTCCTTCTTATCAATAAATACATAAAGAACTCATGCTTAAACCATCATTAAAGTTATACATAATATTCCTTTTACTAAAGAAATCAAAACATAATTTAGGAAAATGCAGAGTAAAATAAATCAATAAAAGTTTAAAAAGTATGTATAAAAACACATGCTTAATCGATTGTTTAAGTCATACATAATATTTCTTTTTATCAAATTTATCAAACCCTGAAATAGGTAAATTCTATTTAAAATAAATCAGTAGAAGTTTAAAAATTATAAGAAATCTAATGTTTAAACTATCAAAACATAAAAAGAAAAATTAATGCAATGAATGAGCAATAGCCTTAAGGAAAACTAATTTATTTTCACCATCATATGATTCTACAAGATTTTTTATTCTCTTATCTTTTGACTGGTATTGTCTTTGTTTTTTCACTTTTAAAATATTTTGCAGCCATGATGGGGTTCTTCAAATAGGAAAATTGTGCTTATCCTGGAAGAAGAGTGACTAAAAACTGAGTTACAAATGTCACCGTTTCTTGTATATAGGCTGCGTCAATGAATGTTAATGAAAGTACACAAATTATCTTTCTCAAATACAAGTGCTTACAGTCCTATATGACAAAACTACCTAAAAACATTGAACACCACGTACCCTTTTGTTTACAGTTTGTAAATAAATCCCAGGCTCACAAAGTTCTCACGCTCTTGTTGATCTTTGTAAAATATCTCGTCTGGATTGCTAAACAATTGACCTCTAAACCAAACGAGTCATTAAAGTTATTGATAAAAATAAAAGATTTTCATTTCCTCTAACATCATATCTTACATGTATTTATATGTCTTTTTTCAGAAAGGTTATATTGGGCTTGGTTATTTAGATTTTAGAAATTTTCCGGGACCGAATTTTCTGAGAATGAGATTTTAGGACCGAATTTTCTGGGACCGAATTTTCCTAGCACCCTTTTATTGTTTTACTTCCAAAAGTTGACGGTCTCTGCTGGTCATACTTTGGACACTCACACAATACATGTCTGACAATTATCAATACTTTGCACTCTGAGCACTCCGGAGCAGGGTCACGTGGGCTGCTCATTAAGTGCCCTTGTGTCAGACGAGTGTGGCCTATACGTAAACGTGTTAGGATTACTTGTGTGTGTGTGTCTCTCTCTCTGACATATGGAGCTCCATTTCGTAACGTCAGGTTTTGCTTGTTTTAGTTTATTACTTTCAGGTTCTTCGCTCCATATATTTTGCCATTTATTTACAATGATTGTTTTTATATAAGCTACATAGTCACTAATAGGGATGTTTACATTTGTTCTCATCATGTGGACTGCTTCCTTGGCAGCTTTATCAGGCAGGGATCCAACATATTTCAATACCTTTTCCTTATTATATAATTTATGGAGTAAAAACTTAATCTGTTTCACAATAATATTTCTGGGATTATAACTTTTAATGGCTTCTATAGCGCTTCTAGAGTCGCTATAAATCACAAAATTGTTAAAGGAGTGTTCTTTGATTATTTTTATGGCCAATGTTATTACACATAACTGCTGTAAATACTGAGTCATTACTTGGAAGAGAGAATTGGCATGTTTTATCCTGGGACACTGCAGCATATCCCACTCCGTATTCTGATTTGGATCCATCTGTATATATTGCATAATGTGGACCTTTTCGGCTCATGTGCTCTATTGTATGTTGTCTATGATGTTCTGGGGTATAGGAATACTTTTTTGATAGGTATTTTAATTTTGTGCAAATTTTTATTTTAATCATATTCCAAGGAGGAGGTAGTTTTACTGTTGGAGGTAGTTGGATATTTATATTCAGTGACTCAAACAACCTTCCTGATCTAATTGGAAAAGATGGTGAATGATTGTTAATAGATACATCCCTTAGTTCAAATAATTTTTTGGTTGGTGAATCACTTGACTGAATTCTTAGGGCACTTTTCATCGTTACTAACTCTCTATGTAGAGAGAGAGGTAGTTCACCGCATTCAACCTGTAAAGAAGAGGTGGGTGATGATTTAAAAGCTCCTGAACATATTCTAAGGCCCTCATTATGAACTGGGTCTAGCATTTTCAGTCCTGCATTTGATGTGAGGGGTATATTTCACTTCCATAGTTAATGATAGACAGCACTGTTGCTTTATTTAGTAATGTAAGGGTTTGTCTATGAGCTCCCCAATTAGTGTTTGATAATTTTCTAATTAGATTCAATGCTCTTTTACATTTTGATTTCACATATGTTCAAGTGAGTATCAAATACTATTCCTAAAAATTTTGCAGTTTGGCCAATTTGTATACTTTGATTTCTGATTTTCAAATCTATTTCTTCACCTTTCTTCCGCCTTTTATCTTTATAAAATATGATTGCTTGAGTCTTATTTATGGACAATCTAAATCCTACAGATGAGGTCCATTCATCTATTTTTATTATAGATTTGTTAATGATAAGTCCTGCATGTTTAATGCGAGATGCTGAATAATATATGGCAAAATCATCTATATAAAGATTGCTTTTAATTCCGGTGGGTAGATTTTTACTAATTTCATTAATTGCCAAGGGTAAATAGCGTGCCACTAAGGACACTTCCTTGTGGAACACCATTGTCAAGTGGGAATGTTCTGGACAAAGCATCATCAATTCTCACCTGAAAACTTTGATTTGTTGGGTAAATGTCCATGGACGTTTGTTTTGTAATGTTTTTTATATAGGATACCTCCATGTAGTGTCATAAGCCTTTTCTATGTCAAAAAAGACTACTACATTTATTTGTTTTCGTTCAAATCCTCTGCGTATATGGTCTTCTAAATAGAGAGAGAATCTAATGTAGACCTGTTACGCTGTGACCCAAATTGAGTGGAAGTTAAAATTTTGTTTTCTCGAATGTGCAATGTTAGTCGAGCATTTACCATCTTTTCAAGTAATTTGCATAAGCAACTTGTTAGAGATATTGGTCTGTAATTATTAACAGTGCTTGGATCCTTTCCAGGTTTGGGGATAGGAATTATTAAAGCTTTACGCCACTCATCATGAAATAAATTCTGAAGCCATAAATGATTATAAAATTGTAATAAGTATGACTTTGCCATAGGTGCTAAGAGGTCGATCATCTCAAAGTAAGTATTGTCACCTCCAGGAGCAGATTTATTGCTGTTCAAGAGGGCATATTCCAACTCTTCCACATTAAATTTTCTATTATAATATATATCTTCTTGTGTTTCGAAATTTATTGTTATCAGTTCTTAATTATTTTTCTTTGTGCAGAAGTGTGCATCTAATTTTTTATCGTTACTTACATTTGCTAAGTTTTCTCCTATTATATTACTTATTTCTTTTGGATCAAGTATTCTTTTTCCATCTTTCAATAGGCGTCTAGGTGGTTGAACATGGGTACCGTTTATTTTTCTGAATTTTTCCCATATTTTTTATATGGGAGTATTGGAAAAGTAAACCCACAATAATATGTCTGTTTGATCTTGTTATTTAAAATACAAAGCAGAAAGCTTTCGATGACCTGCACAGTCCTCCTTGTCAATCTGAAGATTCAGATTGACAAGGAGGACCGTGCAGGTCATCGGAAACTTTCTGCTTTGTATTTTAAATAACAAGATCAAACAGACATATTGTGGATTTACTTTTCCATTTTATTTTATTAACTCATGTGATTATGAGTTTTCTTTGTATGGGAGTATTATTATAGAGATCTGATACATATTTCCTCCATGAAATTATTCTCCCTTGAATTACTTCCTTTTTAAATTTTGCAGATATTTTGTTGTATATAGATTTTAATGTATCAAATTCTAGTAATAATATAGTAATTTTCTGTAAAGTTCCTTCTAATATTGGTAACGTTTTATTAATTTTGCTGTACTTTCTATTTAAATTATCTAGTCGTTTCCTTATTGAGTGTTTTATATTGATTAACTCTGATAGTTTAACAGACCACCGTGGGACTTTGTGTTTTGTTAGATGGGGCTTTGACTTTGGTATTTCTTGATCAGCAGGCTTTTTTAATGAAATCAACAAGAATTTTGTTAGTTTCATTATGGTCTTTTAAATATTCAAATGGTTCGATATTTCTTGTGTGCATTTCATATTTCTCCCAATCTGCTTTATTAATGTTATAATGAGGAACGTGTTTTATAGGATTATTGTGTAATAAGGATATTAATATTGGGAAATGATCACTGGTGTGCAAGTCATCAACTATATTCCAATCTATTCTGTCAACTATATTTGTTGTACAAATAGTTACGTCTACTGAGGAAAATGTTCCATTTGTTTTCGAAAAATATGTACTAGTTTCGTCATCATTTATAAAGCACATGTCATTTGACTCCATGAACTCTTCAATTTTACTCCTTGTTCCATTTGAGATTATACTGTTACAGTCTCATATCGGGTTGTGAGCATTAAAATCCCTTGTTATCAATGTAGGTTCTCTGGCATTGCCAAACAAATATTTAAGTTTTTCTATGTCGTAATTTTTGTTAGATTGGTTGTTCTATTATAAATTACATAATTATAGTTTTTTATTCGTATTTTGATGCTTGATATATGCAAGTCAGCAAAGTTTACAGGTACTCTGTCATAACATACTTTGTTATGTACATATATAGCAGTACCTAAATTTCCTTCTTCTCTAGATGCTAAGGTATGTTTACCGATTGTTGATATTGTTTTATTGACATGTTGTAAACGTAATATCATTGGTTCGTATTCTTTCAATAACTGTTGTAATTCCCCCAAATGTAATCTGGTCTGGAGACCATTTAGGTTCCTTGTATTATATAATTATTGAAAATATTATGTTAAGAGTGTTCAAACATTACTTTCTTGTGGTTTATCTATTTGCATTTTTTCTAAAATTTTATTTACGACATTTATTTGTTTTTCCTTATAAGACATTAGGTGTCCAATGCCCATACAGCCTTTTTGTGTCTCTAGACTAGTGGTTTCTTTACTTCTATATTTTATAAAATTTAGTATAGTGTTTGTTAAACTGTCTTTTGTTATGTTCCGGTTTTTGTTGCATAATTCGATGAAACATTCATTACATCCACATGTGTTTTTTTGTGTCCTCCTTTTTTCATTTACTCTTAGTGCACCAATTACTGGTGATGGGGTAATTTCTTCTCCCTTCACATAATCGTTTTTGTCTATGGTGCTCTCCTCTACTATTTCTATATTATTCTGGGTATTTCCATCCATTGCTTCTATTATTACTTTAGGAGACAAAGGTATGTTCTTATCATTTTCTGGTTTGTGTGCTTTTTTCGGATCCATGGTTTTTGCTTTAATTAACAGATACCTCTCTAATAATTGTTGGCTTTTTGGTTTTGGGTGGAGTTCTTACTTAAGGTCTCTTTTTATCTTTAGCTTCCAGCTCATTATGATTATCTTGTAATGTTTCAGTAATACATGTATTATTCTCTTGTGTTTCCATTTCCTCCAATAGCTCAAATGATTTTGAACACACAATTGCACAAGTTTCTTGGTTTCTTGCTATATTAGTTTCTTGTAAAATTATTTTTTCTTCTGATTTATATATTAGGGGTTTGTTACTTCCATTTTTGTTTCATTCCTTGAGCTCATTGCAGTAGAGAACATTTGCTTCCTAGCGGGATCATGCATTCCTCTAACTCTCAACTCTAGTTTGGCTTCTCTTATTGGCGTTCTTGATCTCTCCTGAAGTAATTTTAATTCTGTATTGTATACACATTTTGTATCACAATGCCCACCTCGCCATATTGGAATGTAATCTTTTAATTTTCCATGACAATATCTTGTCATTTATGAAATTTGTTGCATTATGATAATGTAAATTTAGTAGTACATATTATTCAATCTAGTAATTTTTGTTCACATGATAATACATTTAAAATAGATCTAAAATTATTAGTATTAATAAGACTGATATTAATAAGTGGTCTCTAAAAATAAATCATTTATATCAACAAGTGTTTTTCATTTTGTAATAATGACTGATGTAAGTAAGTAATAAGCATAAGTCAACATAATTACTTTTTAAGCCCATTGTGTCATGGTGATAAGGTTAATCCCAGGTGACACAGACAGGATAGCAAGGTGATAAGGTAGTGCATAAAATGCAAAGTAGAGTATAAAGACTTTGATACTTAGAAGAATATTAAATATAAGGGATTCAACAGGCTTTTGTGGTAAAATTTATTACACAACCCCATGGCAAAAACATGAAATCAGTCAGTCTCAGCACATGGCATGCATGATTATTTCCATTGTATGAGACATATAAGTGCTTCATTGGGTTCATTGGAAAGTGCTTTTAACCGATGATAAATTTATTAAAGTATCCTTACTTAAAGCACTGCAGCGCTGTATTTTCTACACACTTAATTATATGCATTTAAAAGAGATTTTCATGAGCTTCCCAATGGGCCTATATTAATTAAAATCGGTAGAAAATTAAGGATGGTTGAGTGGAAAATGCATCTGCAAGTCAGTGCTTTAATAGCTTAATTCGGTGTGATCTCCACCCTTTCCAGTGGTGCCCCGCATTGACAATTAGCGTCAATACATTTACACATGCATGTCCATTCCATGTTTATAGTTCCATGGGTAAAAATACTTTTATCATCACTAACGAGAAATGAACAACATATCTACAGAAACAGCAGAAACTTCTCAGCGAGGGGGACAGTTGGAGCTAAACTACTGCGTGGCAGTACACATAAATAAACAAGTAATTCTTCCATTTCTGCCCTTTATCCTGTTGTTTGTTACGTTAGTTTTGTTTACCACGTAATCAATTGCATTTTCTCCAGAACTCGTCTCTTCTTAAAGCACTTGTAAGGGTTACATAATAAATTGAAGCCCTGCCTTTATCCTTACGGAAAATATTTAAAACACTTAAGAATGTGGAGAAATTTCAGCTGGCGACGAGGATAATAAGGCAGTAAAAGTAATTATATTAAAAATGGCTACACAGTGTCCAGCATTCAATCCTAGCTTACTAACTGTAGTTGAGTTTCTTGAACGATTCACATTTCAATCTGCTGAAATGTTGGAACAAGCTGGAGACGATAGTACTAAGAAGGTTAGTATTTTGCAAGGTCTTGGTATTTTGGATGTCATTACGAAGTCATCAGAGACTGTCAGATGCCACATAGAAGATATCAAAGAAAAGTTAACTGCTCAGTATGAGGTAAAAAAAAAAGTGTGATAGGTGCAACAGTACAATTTCTGAATAGGAAACAACTTTCTGATGAATCTATTGAAAACTATGCCCGTGCATTGAATGACTTGTGTTCAAATTGCAATTATATGGATTGTTGCCAGGCTAGGATCCTGCATGATGCATTTGTGAGTGACTTAATGTCTGCAAGTATTCGGAATGGTTTGTTACAAGACTGGGAAAACAAGTAATTTAACTAATGGATTGAGAAGGCGAAACTGCTTGCAACACTTTCTGCTGATGCTCAGGTATAAAACCAGACTGCAGTCATCACAAGTTATAGAATGAGTGAACATAGGGCTGAAGGTGTTAAAAAGGTTCCTACTTCATATGTTTGCGTAAGATGTGAACAACAAGCTAAACATTTTGCTAATTATTGCAATGCCCTGAATTTGAAATGTGGCAAATACCGGAAAACTGAACATCTGGCTAGGTGTTGCCAATACGTTGCACATTCATTATATGCATTCTCTGAAGCAATTCCGAGAGATGCGGCAATGACCCATGAGATGTGGTAGGCAACAGAACATAAGCGGATGGCGCGCTGTGACCAGATGGATGTTGGTACTGGTAATGCAGATGACAGCTATGAGTACTGTCAACGAAGTGTAAATTCTTTTTTGGGATAAACTCCACTGTGCCTATGTCTGATTCACCATATGTGTTGAGCTGCTGTATCAACAATCAGAAAGTTCGTGGATACAGTGGAAATGCTATAAAGTTGTGTGGAGAAACATATGTAAATGTGACTTATGGTCACAAAATGCCCAAACACATTGTAAATTCTTGTAATGCTAATCTGTTAGATAGGGAGGTATGTCAAAAGATGAGTATTAAACTTGTCTTACCTGATGTTATGAAGCATTCTGATAAGGTAAATAATGTAAATTTGAGTAAATATGAAGATGTCAAGAATAGAATTTTGTCAGAATTTAAAACATATCTAACTGATGAATTTGAGTCTGACTGTTGCGATTTTATCACACATTCGTTGCCCAGATGTTGAGGGCTGATGACAAGATCGTAAAGGACCAAGCAGCAGCTACACAGGGTAGGGTTGAACAGACTAAGTCGACAATTTTCACAATTTTATTAAAAAAAATAAACTATTCAAGATAAAGAAAAACAATCCCCACATATAACGATGATTTGCAAGTCCCATAGAGATATATATAAGACTAAATAGTTATTATAACTAGGATTCAGCTGCCATGCGGTTGGGCGACAAAAACCAAGTTCCTGAAGAGGGAAATCTTCACAAAAACAGGGAATACTATGATTAATTCCTTCGCATAAAGACCCCAATACATAATAACTAACACATCTAAAGCAATAATGACCTAGACAATCCAAACATGATACGGATGCACCACGATAAATCTAATTCAAGCACTTATCTTAAAACTATTAAGCGGCTCGATCAGAGGAGAGAATTGCAATTACCTTAAGGTAGGTTTACACCTACGCACTTTTGTGTTACAGGCTGTTACAGGCTGTTACGGCACGGGACCGCAAGAAGCCACCAGAAAATTGACACGGTGTGAGAAAAAATGACCGTTATTGGGCAGCGTGCTGCGAACCCATGCAGTGTGTTACGGGCATGTTGCAGCGTGTTGTTGCGGTGACGTTGCGGTGTCTAGCACAGTGTTATGGCATTGGTGCAGTTTTATGGTGCCATGGCACGCCCTCTTGCAGTTTTGTTACTCCATGTAGCGGTGTGTTGTGGGTGGCTTGCGGTGTTGTTGCGGAGTGTGCACACAAGTGTATAAGACACAACGTGGAGCGGTGCATAATTGTTGCACATACACCGTGCCACACCGTGTCGGATATGAACCAGGGGTATATATAGAGACCTGCCAAGCACACCCATTCCATGCCCAGCCAGCATGCATTATGGACCTCCACAACCTCTCACCCCAGGAGACCCTGAGATTTTTGGTAGCTGTCCTGTGTCTTTGTGCCGTCCAGGTCATTGGTGGGTTGAGAAGATGTACTACAGTGCCACACCCACCTGCATAAATATATAGAAAGGACGGCAAGGCAGGGCGGATTTGGGCTCGGGAGTGGCTGACACAGCGACAACTACATGGAGACTACAAACCAAGAGCTACAAGAACTGAACAAGAAGGACCACAAAAGACACAAGAACTTTCTATACATCTACCCTGAATTGTTCGAGGAGATGGTTGAAAGGCTGACGCCCATTTTGAAGAAGAAGGACACGAAAATGCGGCTTGCACAAGAAGTGGGATTCAAGTTGGTGGTCCCTTTCCGCCACCTGGCAAGTGGGAACGGCTATACAAGTCTCCAATACTGCTTCAGAGTCTCCAAGAGTTCCATTTGCCCGTTTATCCCATTAATCTGCCAAGCCATTAACGACATCCAAACCAGAAGTGCGTAAGTGACCCAAGACAGCAGAAGAATGGAACAACGTAGCAAAACGATTCGCCTCAAAGTGGAGTTACTTCAATTGTGTGGGAGCCCTGGATGGGAAGCCCGTTGTGATCAAGAAACCCAAAGGTGGTGGATCACTGTGATTCAATTACAAGAAATTCCACAGCATCGTCCTCATGGCCCTCCCCGATGCAAAATACAGGTTCGTGTTCGTCGACGTCAGAGCAGAAGGGGGTGCTGGGGATGGAGGAACCTGGCAGAAGTGCAACTTGGCCAGGGCCATCACATACAACCAAGCAGGACTCCCACAAGACAGAAATCTGCCCAACAACGACGAACCCATCCCTTTCCACATAGTTGCCGACGATGCCTTTGCTCTCAAGTCGTGAATGATGAAGCCCTACTCCCACCAATCACAAGATCCCACCGAATGACTATACAGCTACAGATTATCTTGCGCTCGTCGTGTGGTGGAAAACGCATTCGGCCTGCTGCAGATGAGATGGCGAGTCTTCAGGACGACGATGCAACAGGATGTACAGGTGTGCAAGAAGATAACTTTGTGCACATGTGTCATGCACAACCTGGCACTGCAACGCTACCCATGTGCTGGCACCGACGTCGACATGAGAACCCACCATAACGTCGTAGCTGGTACTTAGAGGCAGGAGTCGCTGAACCTCATGGAACGACTCATGGCAAGAAGGGGACCAAACTACACACGTCGAGCGAAGGCCGTCAGAGATTACCTGACCCAGTACTACTTATCGGATGCAGGCGCAGTGGAATGGCAAGAGCGAATGGTGTTTCCTCAAGGACGACCAGCTACTGACGACTAGAAGACCCAAAGAACTATGTAATAAAACCTAACCCAACCAATGTACATAATTGTAAATAAAGATCATGATGTATTTTTCATTGTTTTATACTCCCATACTTTTGTACTGTCCTAAGACTAATAACAATATTAATATGATAAAGAATATTGGAAGGATGATTGGTACATATAAAAATGATGTTGGAAAATAATTAACTGAAAGTAATAATAACATAATTCATACTAATGAGACAAATGATGGACATAACATAAATACTTACTAAACAAACATGAAAAGCACAGAATGTAAGAAAATGAACATGAAAAGCATAGAAAGTAAGAAAATGAACATGAAAAGCATAGAATGTAAGAAAATGAATATGAAAAGCAAAGAAAGTAAGAAAATGAACATGAAAAGCATATAATGTAAGAAAATGAACACGAAAAGCATAGACTGTAAGAAAACAAACATGAAAAGCATAGAATGTAAGAAAACAAATATGAAAAGCATAGAATGTAAGAAAACAAACATGAAAAGCATAGAATGTAAGAAAATGAACATGAAAAGCATAGAATGTTAGTAAATGAACATGAAAAGCATAGAATGTAATATAATGAAATTGACTTGTTTTATATCATAACATTTTCAACTGCAAATATCATATATTATCAACTGAGTTCAATATGTCTTTAGTCTGTTACTGATTTTTCATTGCTCCCCTGTTAATAACCATGTCCAGTCAATGTTAATTATTGTTTCATATCATTTATATGTGTTCAGGTTCATTTGATCATGTTCTCAATATTATATTACTGTTCTTTACCTTGTATGTTATTATATCATTTGACGGCCATATTTATTTCATGCTGCATTTCATTTTATAGTTCAAGTTATTTTCCGAGTTCTATTTATTTCACATTTAGTATTCATTTTTCATGTGCTATATTTTTTCATTTTATTATTTTTTATGGCCATGCTCTTTCATTATTCAGTTGCATTTTATAGTTCAAGTTATTTTCCGAGTTCTATCTATTTTCATATTTCACATATATTTCATTTTATATTTCTTGTTATATTTCTTAATGTTATTATTCTTTATGGACATGCTTTTTCATTATTCAATTTCATTTCACCCAATCATATCATCATATATGTTGTCATGACATATAAATTAAGCATCAATAAGGGAAATGTAAATGCAAGTCAGTATTTCAACATATTTATTACAAATAGAAACATTATGAATGATATGAAATGTACAAAATCATTTACTATTAAGAAAATAAGTGCAAAATCATTTAATATTAAGAAAATAAAAGTTTATGTATTTATACATTGTTGACTCTATCACTCCATTGTGTTGGGGTCAACGTCCTCCTTTTCACCTGGGGAGATGGTCAAGTCATGGGTGGGGGTGGGGTCCTCTGCGGCAGTGGGTTTGTGGGTTGCAAGACTGGTGCCAGGGGTAGGGAGCTGCAAGTTCGTTAAGAGACGTTGACTAGCGGCGACAGCGAAGAAGTTGAAGGTCTTGGGGAGAAGTTCAGTGGTGTCGACTATCCACTGGGGAAGAATGACGGTGTCGATACCTGTGTCGCCTGTGTCGAGTAGACCTGCTGATGAGAGAACTACTGCTGCTGAGGCTGCTGTTGAGGGAGGGGATCATATTGGAAGAACACAGGTTGGGGTTGAGATGTGAACCACTGGTGTGATGATCCCCGAATCAGTTGCAGTGCAGAAGCTGTGGAATTTCCTGGTTTCGTCCGTGTTCCTTTCTCAACTCGTGTGGGCGTCCAGTGGGAACAACCCCCACGAGCCATGGCCTCTTTCGTCGGGGCATCCTCTTCTTCGGGTCCCTCCAAACTGTGGCAAAGCCTGATAACTTGCTCAAAGAAGGGCTTTTGGTATTGTCGAGGCACGTACTCCAACCGTTGGGTCAAGTACTGGACGAATACGGTGATGTCACGAGGGGTATTGTTCTGTGCTTGTAGCATTAGTGTGTTGATGCTGGTCATAGTTTGGGTCAGTTGACTCTGCAGTCCTTCAGTCGACTCAACTGTGTCGGTGGATAGCCGTCGCTCCTCTGTCAAGTTGGTTGATCCCTTCTGTTTCAGCCGCCTCCTCCGCTGGATGGAAGCTGCTGATAGGCCTGACATGTCAGCACTGGAGGAATCCTCTGCGTTGGTTCTGTGGGACGATACATGTGAGAAGCGATTGCTTGCTATTATGAGTTCGTGGGCGATGTGACCTCCCAGGAATGCCCACGTACTCATCACATCCTCCTCCTGTGCTGTCCTGTGCTGTGCAGCCAACCCACCCGCTCTTGTGCTCCCTCTTCTCGATCTTTCCAAAGTCAGTACGGCGAGCCTTGAAGTACTTCCGAACTTGCTGGAAGGTGCAATCAGTGAAGTTGGCTGCAAGTTCACGCCAGAGTTCCTCCTTCCTCCTCGGCTTGGACCATTGCCGGTCCTGCTTGTCGTATAAGGTAGGGTGTGACTTGACGAAATCGACGATGATCTCCTTGTCCTCTGGCGTGAACGGGTAGTCTTGTATGTCCTTCTTGCTGGGGTGGTATCATTTTTTCGGCTGGACTACGATACCACTCGGGCCTGCGGTGTCCTGGGTTTCCACAAGGGAGGATAGGGTCGGCTCCATGGGCAGCTCCTCATCGTGGTCTTCAGATGTCTCCTCCGGTTGCACAGGCTGGATGTCCTGGGTGTCCTGGGTTGGGTGAGAGTGGCTGGGTATCAGTGTCAACAGGCTGTCAGAGCGCGAATGATGCCCCTGTGTTCTGTCTGGCTCCTTTTATCCTTTACAGAATGCAACCTTCCATCCAATCGACCTAGGGAGACACCGTAACACGCCGCATGCATGCACGCCGCGTAACATGTGCGTGCCATGTATTAATCATGTTAGGGCACCGCACGCCGCCGTAACACTCCCGCATGGGAGGTAAGAACCCACACCACACCGCACGTGGTGTGGTGTGGTGCGGTGTGGCGTGGCACTGTGCAGGTTCTTACCTCTTTTGTTGTGGCGCAGTGCCACACCTCTTACGGTTTCGTGTGACTTCATCAGGCCGCCAGACGCCGCTCAAAAATTTGAAAAGTTTCAAAATCCTGGCAGCGCAGTGCGACTTTAACAGCCTGTGCCAGCCACCACCAGCGGTGTCCTTACCTTTTGGTGCGCTTGCTGTGGCTTCTTGTGGACCCACGCCGTAACTGCCCGCAACAAAAAAGTGCGTAGGTGTAAACCTACCTTTACCCTTACCAAGTCTCGCCCTGGGTAAGGATGCCTCTCCGAGGTGATGTTGGCCCACTTTACAACTCATTGACTCCAAAACGTGGACTCGTTTATTGCGCATCAACGTTATTATTATGAATTGAAAATGATAAACTACATTGCAATCAAGAGTCGATTGAAGTTTCATTAATTAAATTCAATTTCAAGGCATTCTCCAGGATTCGCTTTAATTTCGGATAATTTTTGACTCATCATTTACCCAAAGGTAATTTTTTGTTAGTATTATTCATCCTCTTCTCCTCTGATCAATTTGGTTCACAGCAACCTCTTAGCGCATTCGCTATTTTCGTTACTCACGTAGCTACATCACACCAACACAGTGACATTCTTTTTCTTGCTAAATAACCTGATATTGTAGGTTTGTCGTTAAAAACGGGATCCTACCTTTTTCGCGACACTGATGTCAAACACTCTGTCTCTTTAAATGTCATGTCTGATGCAAGGCCAATTTTTGCAAGAGCTCGACCTGTTCCATTGCGTTTACAAAGCAAGGTAAAATAAGAGCTTGACAGGTTAACTACTGCTGGTAAGATATCCAAGGTATGTTATGAAGATGGGAATAACATTCGAATATGTGGTGATTTTCCCGTTACAGTAAATAAATTCTTCGATACAGAGCAGATTCCTTTAATTAACCTCTATTGACGAGGTTATTGCACAAATTGGCTCTGCAACAGTTTCGTAAAGATATTGATTTGGCACATATATTTTTACAGCTGCCGTTAGATGAAGAATCTAAGAAATATACAACAATTAACACTTGTGAAGGGAATTATCTCGCATTTGGCTCGTGGCCATCCTGGTATATTCCAGTCATTTATGTTACAGTTATTGAATGACATTAATAATATGATTATTTGCTTATTTTGTCTCCTAATGTTGATGTGCATACTGTTACCTTGACGAGGGTATTAAATACTCTTCAAGATGTTGGTAACAATAAATGTTTCCTTTTCACGGATCAAGTGCATTATTTATGGCACATTTTCAATAGAAAGGGGGTGCATACTGACCCTGGAAAAGTGCGTTCCATTGTTGATGCCCCGGCACCCCAAGACTTGAAGCAATTGCAAGCATTCTTGGGACTTTGTAACTATTATAAATGGTTATCTCTAATTTCAGTGAGGAGTTTGCCTCATTGTATAAATTATTTCGTAAAAATGTAAGATTTGTATGGAATCAAGAACAGAAATACTTTGATACTGTTAAGTTATTGTTCATATCATAAAGTTCTACAGTTGTATAATCCAGGTTATGAAACCTTGCTGGAAACAGACAGTTCAGGTTATGGGATTGCTGCTGTACCACTGATGCAACGTAAAGATACGTACTCTCAGTTGTTGCCTGTAAGATCTGCGTCCCGTACTCTGAACAATGCGGAGCGCAACTACTCACATCTAGAAAGAGAAGCATTGTCTGTGGTGTTTGGGTGTGAAAAATTTAGGGAATTTCTTCTTGTTTCAAAATTCATCATTAGGAATGATCAACAAGTCTTGCGTAAACTGTTCTCCCACACAGCAGAAGTATCCTACTTTTCATATGTTCTGCTAGGTTATATATTGCGTTGGTATCTAAGACTATACTCTGCGTTTCCCATCTGTCCATCCGCCTGTGGTGTTTGCGCATGGTAACACTGCGTCCAGTGCTTTTTTAAAATAATATACTATTTCGAATATTAACGGTGTAATTCGCATACAGTAAATTATTAAAACACTTTTCAGTTGCAAATGTATACCCAGATATCCTTTTATTTACTTAAAACTTACACATAGCGTAACTATTTAAGGCTAGGGACGCAGTGTTACCATACGAAAACACCACAGGCGGATGGACAGATTTGATTATTTGTTTGAATATTCAAAAGGCACAGATAATGTCAACAGTGATTGTTTAAGTAGACTACCTCTACTTGAATATGGTCATGATTATGAGCCATATGAACTAATATTTGCTGTAAATTCCTTCTCTGATATGAATATAACCTGTGTTTAAATTAAAAAAGAAACATAAGCATGAAAATTTATCCGAAACATTATATAAAATATGGTGTTCCTATCAGTGCTAAATCTAAATTATTGCCATATAAGCACGTTCCTAAGGATATGTCCTCATTCTTTACGCCGAATGGTATTAACGAAATTTCATGTAGGCCACCCAAGAATATAATTGCTAACAAACCTTCTTGCGAATTCAAACATATAAATCAATTTGAGGTAGGTGATAAAGTTCTGGCACTTAACTTGAGAAATGGTCCGAAATGGTTCCATGGTACAATCATTCAGAAATTAGTTGTACCTAAATGTGTATAATGTTCATGTTCAGGAATTAGATGTCATATGGAAACGGCATTATAATCAGCCATTGTAGACCATAGGTTCAGAACAAAGGAAAATCATCAATAATGAGTCCAGTAGTTTATCAACCTTCAACGAATTACATTCTCATCAACCCATGGTACAACCTTTTATTTCTGTTGGGTGGGTCTCCTATTAATGTTCGCCTCACAATAACATGAGTACCACTTATATTCCCGTAGCAAATGTGTTTCCTATCAGGTGTTCAACTAGAAATAGAAAACCTGTGATACGGTATGGCTATGATGAATAACGAATGTTATTCTTCCATTTTGATATTGTTTTATTTTTTATTTCCATTTAGCGAGGAGCAAATGTTGTATGCTACTTTAGTTTAGTTTACCTCATAATCAATTCCATTTTCTGTTCTTAAAATGACGACTTCATTACGTCATGCCCATGGCCGTTGGGCCGCTGAATTTCAAATCAGTGTCTGTATCAATCAGCTTTGTGGAAAATACATCTCTTTTCAAGCACTATTCTTTTCCTGATCCACTTACTTACATCTGTAACATTTCTTCAAGACACTTAAGATCTGTCTTCCACGAGATCTAAAATTCACTCTTAAGAGTGGAAAAAAAAGTTTCTTGAACCCTGTCATGTGATTATTTTTATGTCTATCCTCTGTCAACAAGGTGCATAAACGACTCTTAGGTGACAAAAGAATAGGAAGGTTGGTACTTTGTGTTTGTGCCTTTTGTGAGGTGTCTTTGATTCTGATCAATGAAGCTTCATAAGGTATACATTTAAATAGATAACTTTCGGGATCCTTGATACTTTTTTCATGAGATTG
Source organism: Macrobrachium nipponense (assembly GCF_015104395.2). Classification (NCBI taxonomy): domain Eukaryota; kingdom Metazoa; phylum Arthropoda; class Malacostraca; order Decapoda; family Palaemonidae; genus Macrobrachium; species Macrobrachium nipponense. The sequence goes on from NC_087202.1 coordinate 118,292,427, forward strand.
TATAGACAATAGATAATGAATCATTTGTTAAACTTGCCACTATCCAGTTTATCAAATCTGTGATAATTATACTTCTCTAGGATGTCAAAACTAACTTCTGGCACTAGATAATGTATGTAAGTCTAACAAACATTCCCAGGGTTCAACTGTGATACCTTGAGTGATGATTTCATTCATCTCAACAGAGTAGGATGTGTCTAGTGAAGCATTCTTATCACCTAGCCATTCAGAGCCCTCCTTCCACAACCTGGAAGAGGTCAGTGTTCCTACATCACAGCCTGGTCGTAAATGATTAGCTTGATTTTGCCTTGACTCCACATGTCTGATCTCAAATCAGAGATCATCCCAATGAACCAGTTTTTCCCTTCCTCTCTTTTATACACATATTGAGTTGGATTTATAACTCGTAACCCACTGAAGAGCTGTAGAGTAATCTGTTCTGAGGTCGTCTTCAAAGCTCTTTTGAGTCACTGCATTAATATAGAAAGCTAACCTACACCCATTTATAATGCTGTCAGCTCCAACAGAATTCTTTTTTTGTGAGTTGGCTATTCATGACCATTTGTATGCCTTCTGCACTACTTAATATGCTACTGCCCCATGAGATTTAATATTATTATCACAAAACACTTATAATATACTTTTTCTGTCCTTTTGCCAACGTCTTCTGGGAAAATTATTGATCCTATTCTCTTAAAATCATTTATTATTTCATTAAACTGATCCACATTTGACTCATCTAAATACTCATCATAATCTACTGTCAACTTCCAGAGTTCACACTTTTAACTGTAACAGAACTGACCAATCCAATAGGGCCTTAGACTAACTCAAGTCATTCTATTTAGTTGAACAATAAAACCTATACAACGAAGACGTGTGTTCTTATTCTTCCGACTCACGAGGATAGAAAGAAGCAAAAAGAATGTAGAAGTATATATAAAAAATAAAAACACACACACACACACACACACACACACACGCACAACCACTTTAAAATTTATGAGTCTTTGTTTTGCTAAAAACATGGTGTTATTAAGTGGTACTTCTGATTAGTACGTAACTGTGATTTATGTCATAAATAAATACCATGTGATCACTTTAAAAATGGTTATTGTGCCAATGTACTAAACATCCCAAGTCCAATACTGCCAGTTGTGTGCAAACTGAAAAGATGTTTAAGAATTTGTGAAACCTGAACAATTTTGCAACTCAATGACCGCAGATACACTTGAAAAGATATTGGATAATTCAATTAGAGAGGATATCGATAAAAGGAGTTAAAAGAAACTTGCAATAGTGTTATTGTTAATCAATTCGTGATTTAATTCCTATCTATTGTTTTAGATGAAACATCGTTCAAACACTCTACTGTACTGAAACTTTTTTGTGAACAACTGAATTTAATGACTTAATAAAATGGGTTTTTCATCTGAGTTAGTGATATTTTCCTCTATTCTTATATAATTGTTCTCCCCAGGGATATATATAGGCTCTTGAGAGATAAGAAATTTTCTATATTAGCTACCTAGCCACTGAACTATAAAAACAGTGTTAGTCTCCAAAAAATGAAACCCGGCCATGGGACAAGATGATACAGATTTCTTGATGTACATAGAAAATAAATATAAATCATTATTGCCCAGTGACAAAGCAATGATCCCGATAGTTGATGAAATTTATCTTAAATAATATTTTGATTAAAAGGGTGGGAATATTGTTTGCTCAATCTTAATTTAATTCCTGTATTTATCAACCTCAAGTAATTTTTTTTATTCTCTCTAAATGATTATGAATTATGCCTTAGCGAGTCAAGAGGGTTTTACAAATGTTTGAGAAAGTTCATCCGAACTGCGGATTGAAAGCAACCATTGAACTACTACCTTCACTGCTTCGCTCCCCTATCGAGCCGGCCTTCTCTCTCGGTGGCTACAGTCCACACATCCTCCTTTTCTGTTTATTAATACGCTATTTCATTCAGCGCATTTTTTCTAAGGTCTAATGTAGACTAGTGAAGGTCGGTTTACTAACTCAGAAATTTGTTACCATGCTTATAAGATAATTGCAGCTTTTCAGGAAATTCAGCTTCAAAAGACTTTACCTTTATTTTTTATCCAGACCTATGCTAAATTCCATTATAACATAATTAAAACATAATTGATACTTGAATTTCGGGCAATGCTGATATATAATCAAAATTGAGACATGTCTCAATCAAACTATATATTCTAAATTAAGTTGCCATGAGTTGGGGCAGCATTCCATAACATACTTGTTCCACTTAAATACAGGTGCGGATCTTAGGCTGCTGGATACAGTTGAAATGCGTTGAGCGTCTTCACTTTTGCTGCTAATATTAGCTGCTTGTTCGGGTAAGATTTTACAGCAAAAAAAAAAAAAAAAAAAAAAAAAAAACAAACAAACACAGAAAGTGCGGTTATATGTTTTCATTTATTTTTTGTTTTGTTTATGCACAGTCTGGGTTAGCTACCATAGATATAGAGAGGACCTTGTAAGGACAACGCTTTAACCGCAAATTCATTGTACATATTCCTACAATTGCGTTCTTCTCACTTCCATCATAGAGAGCGTTCAGGGGGCTTCCCGCCAATGTATATATCATGTAACATCATATTTTGTATGCTTTTATATTTATAATTATATGCCTCCTAAGAAACACAAATCGGCTGTCGAAGACCCATTTTTTACTCTCTCGCGGGTCGGACACCCCATTTCCGCCCGCACTGGCACAAGGCCAGCTTAATCTCAAACAACAACGTAATAAAGTTAGTACACTTGTACCTGCCTCTTTGTTCACACCCTCACAACTCTTTGCTATATCTATATTAACTACTGTGCTTTTTACTTGATAACGTTGAGCCTTGAGTCAAGTTTTCACAGGAATTTCTGAGTATGATCGTCACATAAGATACTGAAGTAAAATAATGGTCACATATAGCAGTAAGGTATTGAAGCAATCGTGAAACATTTGACAAGGAAAAAGTGGGGAAGAAATATCAGAATAATAAAGTGTACAGCAAAAAATGATATAGTTTTCTCTAAGAGGTATAAATCCATTTTCTTTTTACAAATTATATGGGTAACTTATAAAAAAGTAAAAAATGCCTCATTAATTTAAGCAAAACTGGGACGAATCTCAATTGTTTGTCTCTGTTACTATTGCTGGGGGTTTCTTTTACTACTGAAAGAAGAATTAAATTGGAAATATCGAATGTAAACGTGAGAAAAAGAAACATGAAGAGCGTTATGTGACCGGACGTGAGTAGAGGCGAACAACTGCTTTTCATTCAGTTCTGCAAATATTGAACTTCGCTGAAGCTCTCGTGTGGAACATTCATACATTCCTCTTAACTGTGCCTCAGTCAGAGTAAACTGTTTTTTCCTACCAGCTCCGAATTCCTATTTTAATGACCTGAAATTTGACCTGCGCCTTACACCCTGAAATGTTTTTGAGACCATAGGCGGTGACAGTTTCTTGGATTGTTTTTTCAGTCAAACAAATAAAACAATTTCGATTATAATCCTGTTATGAGGGTTCCAGTAATCAGAAGTTAAAGATACACATTTGACTAAAATCACCGCTTTTTCATCTGATATATGGTGGGGTGTCTTAATGATGCACCTTATAAAGTGGCATTGCTTTATTGAGTAACCTGGAAAATTACAGTACATTTTTCTTATGCAACACATCTGATTCTTTTGGGGAAACTTATTATCAAAATCTCTAACAAACTTGACACTGTATAACATAATGTACAACGGAATATACGGCATCACTGAAAACAATAAAACATAAACATTTTATCTACAGTACTTCAGTTTCAACTCAAATGTCTTCTAGGGAGCGTATGGTCTTGACATTCGTTTGGGTCTTTCACTTGGGACAGAGGCTCTGGAGTGCCTAACAGGAGCTGTTGGTATCACTGGTTCTATTGCAGGCAGATGATGTATAATCTTCTTATGCTCATCAAAATTGACAGATTTAGGACGTGCAATGTTGCTGTCTTGCACAGTTGCATCACTCTCCGAATTCTAGTTGTTTTATAGCATTCATTGAAAGTTCCTTCAGAAACTTTCGGTTTCTTCTTACTTCACTGCCATTTGGGAGTAATTAAGGTATATGACCTGGGTTCAGGATTTTTCAACTTTATTGTAGCAGGAAACTAATTCTTACCATCTTGCACAAGAACCTTCATGCCAGGTAATAACTCACTCAACTCCGAACGTGTATGAAGGTATCATATAATTGCTTTTAGAATTGTTGCTGGTCTCTTGTAGCCAGAAGTGATGATCAATGAGATCAGGGGTCGTCTCCACTTTAACAGGAAGGCAATTCGATATCTTCCTCGTGAATAAGAGTTCGGCGGGACTTTTCATTCCATTTGAAAGAGGGCATGTTCTGCATGCTAGCAGGGCTTTGTGGATATTGGAGCTAGACATTTTGGCTTTTCTCAATATATTTTTCACTACACCTACCACCCTCACAATAAATCTATTTGATTAAGCATTCACTGGGCCACATCGAGCTCTGACCTCATCACCCATTTATTCTGTGTGCCTACCAGATGATCAGCAAACTTCCTAAAAATAACATCTGGATCTTTCTTTTGAGTATCAGTCAACTGCCAAGAATCCCATAACTGCTTTCCTTGTGACCCATCAGGAAGCTTTATATCGTGCCATCGATTTTCGGCTTCAACCTTATTGATAGATAAACAACTTTCAAGGAAAGCCTTCCATTCATGAAAAACACAGTCTTGGTCCACCCGCAACCAGTCCAATTTTGGCATTTCCACACTGGTAGTCATAATTGTTTAAGCTCCCTATTCACATATATTGTAAAGGCAGAAAAATTTGTATTTATCTTGGGTACTATCCCATGAAAACTATCTCAGCAAATTATCATAATCTCAAAAT
>NC_087202.1:118304864-118314864 GCF_015104395.2 Macrobrachium nipponense
AATTAGCTTGTATAACAAAGAAAGATCTTGCAAGAAAAAACAAGAAGATAAGTTTGATGAACAAGAAAATGTAACTGTTGCCAAAAATATTGCTTTGGCCGAGTTAGTAAATTACATTTTTGAAATGGTGCGAAACAGTGAAGAGTCAAATGCTTTAAGACTAGCAGATCTTGCAAATATGTTGGAGCAGCGGGTACAACAGTTGAATGAGGAGTCACTTTCTATTCATCGTACTCGCCTAAAAGAAATGCTGATGGCTAAGATTCCTGATCTACAAGCTTATACTAAAGGAAGAGATGTCGTTTCTTTTGAAAAGGTTGTCGGTCCTGCAATAGCATTGGCATGCAATTGTGGTGATACCCACAATATGGCAAGAATAGATGATTGTTCCTACATGGTATACAAACTGTCGGTCGTTTACAATAGGAATTACTTAAGGCGAAGCCTGGACATGGCCGCTGAACTTTCAAACAAGGCAGTGCGGTAGTTAACTTCTGTCCAGTTGTTGGCTATGCCAAGACCAGGGCGAGTGTTCACATTGTTTTCGGCCGTCGTCGAGTGAGCACGCTCTTCTGTGCTCCCTGCTTGACTTTCTGCTGGACTTCACTTCTTTCCCGGTTGGAAATTTCCTGTTTTTGCTTCTTTTTTGCTGTTTTGGTGGTTTGCAGGAGCTTTCCAATGGATTCTCAGCAAACCCTAGATTTACAGCCCTTGTTGCCGTCTACTTCCTTCAGGCGTTGCCTAGGGGTAGACAGCAAGAAGTGTAATACAATTCGATCCTCGGTCGAAGTAGACCCTCATACGTTGCTGAGGAGTTGACTGTGATGGCGTAGTAACTTGTTCGGAGTGTTGTTCATGGTCTGCCGCTCAGGAGAAGTTCATGGGCAGGAGGCATTATGTCAGGAGACCAAAAGCCTTGGTGGGGAGCATTTCACCCCCTTCCACTCCTGCACTGGACCCTTCACCCTTGTTCCTCTCCACCTGTAATCGTCCTATGTTTGTTGCTATCCCTCCGGGGGAAGCTTCTCTCTCCTCTTACCTTTCCAATGAGTTGGGGGGAAAAGGGGAGTAAGGAGCTTTAGCAGCAACCCCGAGCAGTGCTCTTTCTGGGATCGCTCCTTGCCCCAAAGGTCCTCCTTCGGATCAAGGATGGACCCCTGCAATCAACACGACTATTCCTTCTGCAGGTGTTGTGCCCGGGTTAGACCAAGCTTGGGCTTCCCTGGGCCTCGCAGGGTCCCTATCAGTGCCAGCGCTGCTCTCGCACCTTAACAACACCCCGACCAGCGCTGCCACCCACTCGGTCTCTACCTCTACCACCTCTACCATGACCCAGCCTGGCTACTCGGCTCCTCCGCACCTGGTCTGGCCACACCACCCTACGAATGTCGCTGTTTCCATGGGTGATGGGCATCAGCTGCCTTCCTTTGCCTTCCCGATGCTGCCCCCTGGATTCCTGCCTTCCTTAATGTCGCCAGACGTGAGAGCAGTGCTGGCCCTGCCGATGATGTGACCTGCTACAGGGGAGCTTACCCCAGACCACTCCCCTGCCCCAATGCCTGCCGGCCCTGGCATAGTTCCCGGACCGGCTGCTGTTCCTGTTCCTGAGCCCGGTCCTGGACCTGTCCCCAGCTAGACCATTTCCCCGGTACACAAGCCTACCATCTCCAATGTTCCCTGGGACGCTCTCATCTTGTCCCTGCTGAAGGTGTCAAAGAGGAGGCCGGGAGGGAGAGAGCTAGGAAGGTGTCGTCGGCTGCCTCTTTGGATTTGTCTTTGTTGTCAGCATCTTCATCTTCTTCTGCCTGCTCTTCTCCTTCTCCTCCGAGGGTTGCTTGGCCTAAGATGGTCGTATCTCCCCGCCCAAGAAGTCTTGCTCCGTAACTTCTAAGGGTCTGCATTCCTCCTCTGGGAGGAGGCAGTTGGCTCTCTCATTGGCTCCCCCTCTCCTTCGGGAAAGGGAACCGAGGCTCTGCCTTCAGAGGTCAGAACCTTGGCAGCCTCTGGAGAAAGGACTACAGTTCGTATTCCAACTCCGTGTTCTGATGGCGCTGCCAGAGGAACTGGAGTCGTGTAGGAGTCTTGTTCGCGAATGCCCCCAAGTTTGCTGCCAAGGGGGGTAGCATATCCACTGGCAGTGGCATGAAGGGAGAGAAGGGATCGAGCTGCAGCTCTAACCCTCCTGCGAAGACCAAGTTTGGTTCTTTGTCAGGGGCCAAGGCCGTTGCAGAGCAGCGAGAGCAGTTGCATTCTCCTTGGGAGTCCACATTGTTAGTATGATCGAGGTCTCCTAGACACACACCCTTGTCACACCCGCAGGTTGGAACAGGGGTGTGGCTCACCCAACTGGCAGTACTGCTGCTAGGAGTGATGGCATCCAAGTATGGATTAAAGGGGTCTGGCTTGGTTCCTCTCGACGGAGGAGTAGATCGGGAAGACCGGTCCCTGGAAGGACCTGGGCCTTTACCAAGGGATTCACAGTGTCCAAAGTCGTTGCTTCTTCTGGAGCCATCACCCCAGGGTAAGACTCGGCTTCCGGGAGACTTTGCCAGTCTGGAGGTATGGCGATCACCTACCTGGCCCACCAGACTGCCAGCCTGCAGGTGAACTTGGTGCTCAAGAGGCGTGATACTGCCCTCTCCCGAGTATCCAGGTCCCTTGGCTCCGAGTCAGTCTTGGCCTTACAAAATGGACCGTTGCTGGGTCCTGCCTCTCTCTTTGATAAAGAGCAGGTAGATGCTGCGGTGAACAAGTGACGGGACGAGGATAAAGACTGGCTTGTCCACCAAGCAGTAGTGAAAGCTTCTGCACCTTAGCATCCTGCTGTGGCCAGACCTTTGATTCGTGCTGGCACTTCCTCGGCCCCTAAGAAGGCTTCTGCTTCAAAGGGAATCAGAGGAATGAACCAGCCTTCTTCCCATCCTTTTCAGACTGATTTCCAGTCAGGACAAGGAAGGAAAGTGAAGAAGAAAACCAAGGGGAAACGCTAGGGCTGGTGTTCCCCTCCAGCTGCTGCCACTGGTGGGGGGAGGGGTGGGGGGGGTGGGATATCGAGCCATTGGGCAACTTGGCAGCGATAAGGAGCAGAGACCTGGGTAGTGGATGTCCTTCGGGAGGGCTATCTATTCCCCTTAGAGTCCCCGCCATCCCTCACCAACCATCCTGTTCGGCTTCGATCCTACATAGTGGGATCCGAGAGACACCAGGCATTGCTGTAAGAAGTGCAAGCAGTGTTGGAGAAGAGCGCTATAGAAGTCTTGTCGGACAGGTCTCCAGGGTTTTACAGCCGAGTCTTTCTTGTAGAGAAGGCTTCGAGAGGCTGGAGACCAGTCATAGACCTCTCTCCCCTGAACCAATTTGTTCGCCAGACTCGGTTCAAAATGGAACCAGCACGTTCAGTGTTGGCTTCCATCAAGGAGAACAATTTCATGCTTATGGCGGACCTGAAGGATGCATAATTTCAAATACCCATCCACAAGTCTTCCCGCAAGTACCTCCACTTCGTCATGGGGGAGGCGATCTACCAGTTCAAGCCTCTATGTTTTGGGCTGTCGACCGCTCCCCAGGTGTTCACGAAAATGTTTACCTTGGTTTTGGCTTGGGCACATTTGAACGGAATACGTCTGTTGAGGTATCTGGACGATTGGCTGGTCCTGGTGAGCTCCCGCTTGCAGTTGCTACAAGACAGGGATCTACTCCTCAAGTTTTGTCGGAACCTCCGGATCCTGATAAACCTGTAGAAATAAGATCTTGAACCAAAGCAGAGGTATGCTGATATATATGGTAGCAGCAAGGGTCTTCCCCTTGGACTTTCATATCAGCAGTTCAGAGAGGTAGCGCGGTGGTTCCTGTCAAGACAGGATCAACCTGCCTGGAGTGTCAGTCAGGTACATTCCAGGCAAGAGGAAAGTAGTGGCAGACAAGCTCGGCCACCAGAATCAGGTGGTAGGAACTGAGTGGTCCCTACACCAGGACATAGCGGAAAGGCTCTTCAGCCTATGGGGGTGTCCAGTCATAGACTTGTTTGCCAACTGGTACAACAGGAAGGTGGAGATCTGCTCGGTTGTACCAGACCCATGGGTAGCAGCAGGAGACGCGTTCCAACATCCTTGGGACAAACTGGAAGCGTACGCCTTTCCTCCATTCTGTCTGATCCGCGCCATGCTCAACAGGGTGCGGATCACGCAGAATCTGAGAATGATTCTGGTGGCACCGGCCATTTGAAATCCCGATCATCTGGCTCTTCTCGCTGAGGCACCGAGAGAGATCCCCCCGTGGCACAACCTGCAGTCTCAACCACATGTAGAATGGTACCATCAAGCAGTGGAGTCCCTGTGTCTTCACACTTGGAGCTTATCCACCATCTCTTGCGAGTGAGAGGCTTTTCGTGCCGAGCTGGATACCTTAGGAAGTCCTCTGTGGCAGTTTACCAGGGGAAGTGGGACGTCTTCTGTGGTTGGTGTGGTAGACGGGGTATTTCTCTGGTCGGAGCCACTATTCAGCAGGTTGTAGACTTTCTAGTCTACCTTCGTCGAGAGAAGCTCCTCTCTGTTTCAGCGGTAAAAGGCTATAGGGCGGCTATAGCCTTGTCCTCAAGCTGGAAGGGAAAGATATCTCTTCTTCTTTTGAGATTTCTCTCCTCGTGAGGAGCTTCGAGGGGTCTTGCCCACCAAGGGACCTCAGGCCTCCTGCATGGGATGTGACTCTCGTGCTGCAGAGCCTGACTCGTGCCCTGTACAAGCCGCTCTGAGAGTTGTCAGGCAGGGATCTGAACCTCAATACAGCCTTTCTGCTGGCCCTGGCCTCAGCAAAGAGAATAGAGTAGGCGAACTCCATGGACTATCCTTCGATGTGAAGCACACAAGAGGGTGGGGATTGGTGATGCTAGAATTTGTCCCAGAATTCATAGCGAAGACTCAGAATCCATCGGTCTCTGATGCTCGATTCGTGTCCTTCTCCATCCCCTCCCTCAGTGACTTTGTTAATGATGACCCAGAAGAGATGCTGCTCTGTCCAGTTAGAGCGCTATGATGCTACCTGAAGAGGACTCGACATCTTTGGTCTGAGTGTTGACGACTCTTTGTTTGCACTGGAGGTTCCAAGAAAGAGGTGTCTAAGAGCACTATCTCTTTCTGGCTTTGTGAGATGATCAGGAAGGCTTACTCTGCTGCAGGTGATGACACCAGTGCCCTTCATCTGAGAGCTCACGAGGTCAGGGTATTGCCCCGTCTCTCGTGTTCCAGAAGAACCTGTCAGTTCAACAGGTTTCGAAGATGGGGGTCTGGGCATGCCAGACTACCTTCACCTCTCATTACCTTTGGGATGTTGCCCACAAGTCCTTGGACACCTTCTCCTTGGGACCAGTGGTGGTTGCTCAACAAGTTGTGTAGCTTACCCAGCTCTTCTAACAGGAAGAGAGTATGTGGACCGTTACATGCTGGATGCAGGTAAGACACTCCTTGGAGTACCCTTTCTTTCCTTCCTTAGCAATAGAAGCACATTCCTCCCTGTTTCCCTTACAAGGCGGGAAATAGGGGCCCCCCGGCATAAGACAAACCCATCACTTTTGTTTTTGCCTTATTGTCTCCGACATATGGCTCTTCCCTTACCCCCAAAGAGTGAATTGCCTTTTTCTTCTTAAGGAAAAGCCCAGAAGACTGCCTTTGATCTCGCAGTTCACTAACTCTGAGGACCGGGAGAGGAGCCCCAGGTAGGCTGAACTTCAGTAGGTTCAGAAGCTCACTCAGACTCCTCCCACCAGTCATTGAGTCTTCCTATTGTAAAGGACTGATGGTTTGTATACCGTGTAGGCACAAATAACAATTTTTGAAAGTGAATTGTATTTTTCCTAACTATACAAACCTAGGTCCTTTACACATATTGCCCACCGCATACCACCCTCAGTCTGTTACCTGGGCCGAAAGCAAAGTGAACACTCACCCCGGTCTTGGCATAGCCAACGACCAGACGGTTGTTAAATACTGCACTTCCTTGTTTAAATGTTCAGTGGCTGCGTCCAGGCTTTGCCTTAGTAATTCCTATTGTAAAGGACCTACTTTTGTATAGTTAGGAAAAATACAATTTACTTTTAAAAAATTGTGATATTCGTAAGAACGCACATGAAGGAGCACAAGTCAAAATATAATGGCACATTTGCAGTGGAAGATGTACTGACTAATGTTCCAAAATATCTACATACTTGAACTAGTCAGAATGATTGAACATGGTCCTGATATACAGTCACAACTAGAGAATGATGTGTGTAGATCAGATAGTGCCATTGCACAGCTCCTTATGTAAACTACCTTGCAAAGGTGCCCAAGAAGGCTGAACAACAACGACATTCTGTGGAACGTGAAACTCCAATATGCATTTATATTGGGCTGCTCATTTATGCAATTGATACCTTGTCCCAGCATGGTTTATGCCTTTCATACCAGCGAGTGCTAGAAATATACACACAAATGAGGCAGGCAATGATTGATTGCTTCTTGTTGGAAGGTTTGGTGTGTCCCTCTGTTTTACGAAAAGGTATTTTCACAGCCAATTCTGTTGATAACATTGACCACAATCCAAGTTCTACAACTGCGAAGTCATCATTTCACAGAACTGGGATTTCTATTTTTCAACATCCTTCATCTGACTTTAGGGCAGAAGAACGGGGAAACTTGACTTTAGGGTGTGGACAAAATACCGAACAGATACCATCTCTCCCTAGTCCTGAGATTTGGGTTTGGGTAAAAGATAAAGACAGTGAAACATGGAAACCCAAATGGATATCGATTCCATGCATTGCTGCATCTTATCAGGAACTGTTGAAATGTGGGTGCAAAAAATCAAACTGTGTTGGTAACTGCAAGTGCTATCGCTCTTGGCTTTCTTGTACAGGATTATGTTCATGTAAATGTCAGGATCGATAAAAAGCAGTCTTCTGTAGCTATTTTGTATCCTTGAATTGTGGTCAATGTTATCAACAGCACTGGTTGTGAAAATACCTTTTTGTAAAACAGAGGGACACGCCAAACCTTCCGACAAGAAGCGATCAATCATTGCCTGCCCCATTTGTGTAGATATTTCTAGCACTTGCTGGTATGAAATGCATAACTCATGCTGGAACAAGGTATCAATTAGCTGCTTCTTCCTGGTTCTGGCATAAATGAGCAGCCCAAAATAAATGCATATTGGAGTTTCACGTTGCACAGAATGTCGCTGTTGTTCAGGCTTCTTGGGCACCTTTGCATGGTAGTTATACATAAGGAGCTGTGCAATGGCACTATCTGATCTACACACTTGCTTCTCTAGTTGTGACTGTACTTGTTGTGGAATGGTTGCAGCTAGAATTTGCAATTCTCTTGAACGTTAAATAATAAAACAGCCATTTTTACCATTTTGCAGCCATTTTGAAACCGGAAGTGACTTTCATTAACCTTTGAGTTACTTGCTATCATGCCAAATTGTTGTATGAGAAGAGAAATTCGTGACTAATTTAAATGTTTTGACGAGTTATATGATGATACTTGTCATGAGAACATTTGTGAACGATGCCATTTTGAAAAAAGGGGTGACCATCTTGAAAAAAAAAAAATTGTTTGGGCCAGGACCCGAATTTTGCAAAGTACAGGTTAAACAATCAGCGTGCCAAGTTTCTTGCTTTTATCACAATTTGCACAATTCTACTCATAATATCTATCCCCCACTAATGGTGGTGAACACGCTGCTGATGGGCTGCTGAAACGACTAATCAGGTGGAAATGATTTAGTTGTGGGTTTCACACATGATTCAGCATTTCAAAGTACAAAGTTGGTTGTAACCTCTGAAGATTTTTTTCCTTGGGAAAAATCCCCAGTTTAGGGGAACAGCTTCCCAAGGTAAAAATATAATGATCAGTGTCATTCATAATAATAATTATACCTCATGAAAAAAATCATAAAGGTCTTTCATCTACAAAAATAAAAACATTTCTCCATGTAATGAAATTTCCGTAAATAAAACGTTTTCCGAAAAGTGTGATGCCTTGACATCTACAAAATTCGATGCCTGGGTTAAATTCCATAAATATCCTTTTGCACAGCTAAGCGTATCGGCGACCATTCCCTTATAGATTTTTACAAAAGCAAGCTTTGCAAATTTCCATAATTGCTCTAACGAAAAGTTACTATAATTAAATATGATAAAAGCTGAAATAATAAGGCGAGAGTATGCAAAAAGCGACGAGATAATAGTGGATGAAGAGTGAATTATGGCGTTGAAATCCTGCAAATGTTTTGTAACAGATCAAGTACGAACAATGGGCGGGCTGAATAAGATCTGCAATATCAATCCATCTGATTCATATACATTATCAATCGCATCCAGATCCGAAAACTTGGTCAAATTTATTCAATGCTTCCTTTGCTAACTGCCCCCGATATCTTCATGCTTATTCAATTCCTCAAGGAACCTCTCGAGATATTATTGCATTAAATATTTCTTAAGTTTTTTATAAGGGGAACTTATTTTTTTCAGAAATATATCATCTGGACAAACATTCTAACAAATAAAACAAATAAAATTATGAAAATGGTTGAATGCATGACCCTGAAACTTTGTTTGAGAACATTATGACGATTTTTACCAAGATTTGGGATTATTTTTTATTAGATTAACTTATCGTTTTTCGCTAAGATTTGCGTTTTTTTTCCTAATATTTATGGAATTTTTATGTTCTTTTACTGAGCTTGGCGGCTATTTCATACCTAATGATGTTTTTTTCTTTTTTTTTTAATCTTTACCAAGGTGGCCGGATTATGTCCGACCTTAAACGGCCAGATTTACCAACTCCCTCTTGCTTCTATTTTCCATAAAAGTGAGTCGCTTTCTTCATGGTAACTTAAACCCAGGCTCCTTTTCCTTTATTATTATTATATTATTATGTATTATTATTATAGTATTATTATTATTATTATTATTGATTATTATTATTATTATTATTATTATTATATTATCTTATTATTATTATTAATTATTGATAATTTTTTTTTTTTTTTTTGCTCTATCACAGTCCTCCAATTCGACTGGGTGGTATTTATAGTGTGGGGTTCCGGGTTGCATCCTGCCTCCTGAGGAGTCCATCACTTTTCTTACTATGTGCGCCGTTTCTAGGATCACACTCTTCTGCATGAGTCCTGGAGCTACTTCAGCATCTAGTTTTTCTAGATTCCTTTTCAGGGATCTTGGGATCGTGCCTAGTGCTCCTATGATTATGGGTACGATTTCCACTGCATATCCCATATTCTTCGTTATTTCTATTTTCAGATCTTGATACTTATCCATTTTTCCCTCTCTTTCTCTTCAACTCTGGTGTCCCATGTATTGCGACCATCAATTATTATTATTATTATTATTATTTTTATTTTATTTTTTTTTTTTTGCTCCTATGATTATGGGTACGATTTTCCACTGGCATATCCCATATTCTTCTTATTTCTATTTTCAGATCTTGATACTTATCCATTTTTTCCCTCTCTTTCTCTTCAACTCTGGTGTCCCATGGTATTGCGACATCAATTATTATTATTATTATTATTATTATTATTATTATTATTATTATTATTATTATTATTATTATTATTATTATTATATTTTTTTTTTTTTTTTTTTTTGCTCCTATGATTATGGGTACGATTTCACTGGCATATCCCATATTCTTCTTATTTCTATTTTCAGATCTTGATACTTATCCATTTTTTCCCTCTCTTTCTCTTCAACTCTGGTGTCCCATGGTATTGCGACATCAATTATTATTATTATTATTATTATTATTATTATTATTATTATTATTATTATTTTTTTTTTTTTTTTTTTTTGCTCCTATGATTATGGGTACGATTTCCACTGGCATATCCCATATTCTTCTTATTTCTATTTTCAGATCTTGATACTTATCCATTTTTTTCCCTCTCTTTCTCTTCACTCTGGTGTCCATGGTATTGCGACATCAATTATTATTATTATTATTAT
>NC_087202.1:118319864-118337364 GCF_015104395.2 Macrobrachium nipponense
TCTTAAAATTACGGAAACACAAGCTAAAAAAGTTGTTCCCGAGCCAAGTGAAGGTACTTTCTAAAAACACTTGTGTTGAAAAGGTGATCATCTCTAGTTATTTTTATACCCAAGAAGGCCAGGGAGTCATCCCTCTCACTTTCAAACGTAAATTTAATGTTAGGATGGGCTTCATTTACATAATCTAAAAAAAGCTAGCATTGCCACGACAATTTAAATAAGGCAAAAGTATCCTCAACATATCTTCTATAAAAGAGTGGCGTAAAATTCCCAGGACAATCTTTAAGAAAATTCTCCTCCCAATGTCCCATAAAAAAATTGGCAAGCAACGGTCCCAAAGGAGAACCCATGGCAACACCCTCTGCCTGCAGAAAGAGCTGCCCATTAAAAACAAAGGTGGCATCTTGCACAGCAAGTTCCAAAAACGTTATAAAAAGTTGCCTATTAAAACCACAGAAAGTCTCATCATTACCAAAAACTTTATCCAAAAGTATCTCAATTGCCTGAGAAACAGGAACGTTAGTGAACAACGATTCAATGTCCAAACTGGCCATATACAAATCACCATCATGTAAAATAATTTCTTGTTGAAATACACAACCATTATTTAACGAGTATTTAGAGTAAGCAAGTTCATTGAGTATTTTGACTAAGAATTTGGAAATACTATATTTCGGGCTATTATATGTGGACATTATCGGACTCAATGCTATACCGTCTTTGTGTATTTTTGGAAGTCCATAAAGAATGCCAAAGGAAGACCCGGTAACAAATAGTTCTTGGTAGACATCATCAGAAATAACTTTTTCCTGTTTAAGCTTTCTAAGAAAGCGATTGATCTTGTCTTCTTTTTCATAAATTTCAACAAAGTTGGGTTCACCAATTAGTTTAAATTTAGAGCTATGAGACAAAATAACTAATTTTTTTTCAAGATAATCAGCCATGTCCAGAATAACTATTTCTTTCCCTATATCTGGTTTACATATCACTAAGTTATCATTTTTACCTAACCTTCTAATAATTTCAGAGTCCTCCTTTCTGAAGTAAGGGGCCCATCAGAATTAACTTCTTCCTGTTTAAGCTTTCTAAGAAAGCGATTGATCTTGTCTTCTTTTTCATAAATTCCAACAAAGTTGGGTTCACCAATTAGTTTAGATTTAAAGCTATGAGACAAAATAACTAATTTTTTTCAAGATAATCAGCCTTGTCCAGAATCACTATTTCTTTCCCTTTATCTGGTTTGCATATCACTAAGTTATCATTTTTACCTAATCTTCTAATAATTTCAGAGTCCTCCTTTCTGAAGTAAGGGGCCCACTTCACCCTGAGTTTTCTGTAATTATTATGTATATAACAGTGATGATAGTTTCTGCTGAAGAACTGCCATATTTATAGGCAGTTTTATTATTTAACGTTAACAAGAACTGCAAATTCTGGCTGCAACCATTACACAACAAGTACAATTTACCTTACTAGGATACAAAATAACCACAGTAGACTGCTTTTTATCGATCGTGACAGTTACATGATCATAATCCTGTACAAGAAAGCCCAGAGCGATAGCAATTGCAGTTACCAACACAGTTTGATTTTTTGCACCTACATTTCAACAGTTCCTGACAAGATGCAGCAACATTTGGGTGACCATGTCTCTTCTCTCCTAAAGTTAGATGAAGGATGCTGAAAAATAGAAATCCAAGATCAATGAAATGACAACTTCGCAGTTGTAGAACTTGGATTGTGGCCAATGTTATCAACAGCACTGGTTGTGAAAATACCTTTTTGTAAAACAGAGGGACACGCCAAACCTTCCGACAAGAAGCGATCAATCATTACCTGCCCCATTTGTGTAGATATTTCTAGCACTCTCTGCTACGAAATGCATAACCCATGCTGGAACAAGGTATCAATTAGCTGCTTCTTCCTGGTTCTGGCATGAATGAGCAGCCCAATATAAATACATATTGGAGTTTCACGTTGCACAGAATGTCGCTGTTGTTCAGGCTTCTTGGGCAACTTTGCATGGTAGTAATACATAAGGAGCTGTGCAATGGCACTATCTGATCTACACACATCATTCTCTAGTTGTGACTGTATATCATGACCATGTTCAATCATTCTGAATAGTTCAAGTAGACATTTAGGAACACTAGTCAGTACATCTTCCACTGCAAATGTGCCATTAAATTTTGACCTGCACTCCTTTATGTGCGCTCTTACGAATTCAGCTGTTCTTGCCATGTATATTGTGGTTATCATCATAATTGCATGCCAATGGTATTGCAGGACCGACATACTTTTCGAAGAGAAGAAGGACATCTCCTCCTTTAGTATAAGCTTGTAAATCAGGAATCTTAGTCAACAGCATTTCTTTATAGCGAGTACGATGAATAGAAAGTGACTCCTCATTCAACTGTTGTACCTGCTGCTCGAACATATTTGCAAGATCTGCTAGTCTAAAAGCATTTGACTCTTCACTGTTTCACACCATTTCAAAAATGTAATTTACTAACTTGGCAACAGTTACATTTTTTGTTCATCGGACTTATCTCCTTGTTTTTTCTTGCAAGATCTTTCTTTGTTATACAAGCTAACTAGGCAGCCAGGATGACATTTCATATCTTGTGCAACTACATCACCTGCACTAAGTTTAGCTAGCAACCTTTTATCTTGCAGTGTCTCTGCACAACTCTTTAACCTTTCATTTAATTTCATGATCATTGCCTCTCTTAAAGATGACAACAGTGCCTCTTTGTCACACAGAAAACACGTGTTAACATTCTCGTGTGATGTTTCTCACTTGTCTGATGAGTAAATTTTCGAGATTCCCAAATTTCACTCCTCGATTCGGTCTTAGAATGAAGTTTTTCTTCTGCACGTTTTAACTTAGCGTTGCTAAATTTGATTCGACAGCTTGGGTGATACTTAGCATCATTGTCTGTTAGAGTTTTCTCAATACCATTGCCGTTGTCTAGCCGTCTAAGGTCAAGTGGATTGGGCAAACTATGTAATTTGTGAAATTTGGGAACATCTCTTGATAACATTTTGTACCCATCAACTGAGGATGTTAACGATTCATCTGTGTCTTCTTGACACAACCAACATTTAAACCAATTAGTTTCCCAACTATCTGTTGAGACAGAAGATAGGCGTATTCTTTTTACCATGCTTGAATGAAAATCTAAGAATGCAAAATTATCTATACACAAAAGGACAGTACTATAAATACTCAACTGTAACTTGTTTTACTAGACAATAATTGTTTATCGATACAGCTAAGATAGAGTGTTTACAGGCCAAGGGTTTATCCTTTTACTACCTGAAACTGCACTTTATTTGTATGGGATTCGACTGAGTTCGACGATGGCATTCTTTCACTCAGACAAATCGTTCATCCATTGTAATTTAACTCCCGTGCAATCTGTACACCATCTGGAGGTAGTATGCCCATTCCCCTTGGCTTGGCAATTCGTGTCAGCACACCGTGTCAATTCAGGTACGGCTCTATGGTTGTACGAAGGGGCAAACCATACAGTATTTGGGAGACTCATAATGAGCTTACATTGAACTCCATGCCGATTATCAATTAGGCAACAATTTACACCAGTCTGCCCTGGTAGTGCATGTAAATCACTTATTTTTTTGCGCTTGCGCAAATACTATTTGATATTATTACGAAATTTGAATGTAGGGAAAAAAAAAAAAAAAATTATTCATGTGATTTGTTTGAAACGCATATTGAAATACCAAAAAAGTCATGTTTAAGCAGTGAAAATTGTGATTTTAATCTTATTTTTTGCGCATGTGCAGTACAAAACTGTTAGAAATTAACTTATTGATTATTGGACATTCTAGAAAGAAAGTACATAAATTAATTCACCATTTTTATTCAAAAGAACGTTACCAGATAATTTGAAGTCGATATTTCAGATTACTTTCAATGCAAAAACTGCGATATTGAAAAATTGGGTGGCCATTTTGAAAAAGTGGATTTTATTTTATGGCCGGGAGTTTGAAAGTGTATAAAATAGTTTAGTGGGCTTTTGGGCAAAATTTCATGCTTGTATCACGATTTGCACTGTTAAGTTGATTATCTAGGATATTATCCTCCACTAACAGAACACATTTCCTGGTCATTGGGATGGCTTCAACGTCAGAATAGGTTTTGGATGGAGTCCTAGATGAGGTAGGGCACACTGTAAAATTATTCTTGGGATTTGACCATGTGGTATGCAACAATGGTGCCTGGACGGAGGCAGGCAGAGAGGGGGAACAGGAGCTGTTGGAGAGGAGATGTCGCCCCTTCGGTTCCAAAATCGTCTCTGCTTGTTTCCTGTTGCGTGGGCTTCCTCTGCCTCCTATTCCTTCCCATTTTCTTTGTCAAGGTGAGCACGCAAAGGCGCAATTTTGCAGTACTCGTGGTCAAATCAAGTCCACCTGGTCAGTCAGTACGAACAAAACAATTAAAGAATTTAGGAAGGGGCCAAGGTTCAATGCCACCTTTCGTCAGTCAGTAATAAGTGGAAAAGTTCGTGTTATTTTATTTTAATGAAGCCTTGGGCGGAGGATTGCTTGGAAAGTATTTAGCAACTCCCCCACTAAGTTGACATTGGCACCTTCACATGTCAGGTGTGACATGTCTGTCAATCCAAGTAAGTTGGCGGACAAAGCTTCTTTCTCTTTGCTTTTACTCTAATGGCTCTCATAAACAGTAAAAAGATTGCCTTCCTGCTTTATAAGGGTATTTACAAAATTCTTAATGATAAATTCAATAGTCATATGGTACAAAGAGTATAAAATAATGTTTAAGGGTAATAGAACGACAAATTAGAAGTTA
The DNA here is from genome assembly GCF_015104395.2 of Macrobrachium nipponense. NCBI lineage: Eukaryota > Metazoa > Arthropoda > Malacostraca > Decapoda > Palaemonidae > Macrobrachium > Macrobrachium nipponense. Next base: position 118,324,702 of record NC_087202.1, read on the forward strand.
TTATTACCTTCAGCAAAATTTTTTTAGAGGAATCATGAATTCAGTAAATGTGTTATGCAGTTAGTTTGCCTTGATGAGGCCTTACAACGTCAGACATGGCACTGAGGTCAAGGGTGCCTATAGGCATAGATTAAATACATGAACGAAATTGCATGACGGTAATAATAATAGGTGCCACCTTTGGCTTTGCTATTCGTTGGCTTACATGATTGTTGAAAGTTTTATTGTGGGAGCCCAGAGCATTTATTCATGTGAAAGATGGCAAAAGGTTCAACATTATTAATATCATGCCTGACTCTCATATAATGGGGTTCTGTATTGCTACTGGGGCGGAGCCGGGGCTATGACCCCTAAATACCTCATTGTGGGGGGGGGGGTGGGTTGGGGGTTGGGGGTGAAAAATTACATTTATTCACATGAACTTCGGCAAGGCTGAAAGTAGTTTAGAATGGTGCACAGGAGCCTCCTGAACCACTAAATGGAGAATGACAGTAACTTTGGGTGGGGCGTTGTCCCCAACAGCAAGCCCCATCCCAAGGAAAAAATGACATTTATTCATGTGAAAAGCGGCAATACTGGATATGGTCTCAGTTAGTCCTTTGGAGTCCTTTACACACTAAATGGACAATGACAGCTATTTTGGATGGGGCTTTGACTCCGACAGCAACCCTACCTCAAACCCAGGGCAAAAATGACATTTATTCATGTGACCAGCAGCAAGGCTGGAAATGGTCTCAATTAGTCCTTTGGAGTCTCCTCCACACTTTAATGGACAATGACAGCCATTTAGGGTGGGGCTATTACCCCGACAGCAACCCTACTTCAAACCTGGGTCAAAAATTTTATATTTATTCATATGAAAACAGGCAAAGCTAGACATTGTCTCGGTCTGTCCCTAGGAGTCTCCTACACACTAAATTCATTAAGTGAAAAAAATCATTTATAATATAAAAACGTCTACTATATGGATATGAAAACAATTTAAATGAATGAGAAATTTTATTGAAAAAGATGAGCATTGCATTCCTAAATGAAATACCCTAATTGTAGCTTACTTCTCTGTATATCTTTTCATAGCAGCGTTAAGATATAATATTGATGAAAATTGACAAAATGAACAATTGATCACACTCTGATACAAAAAGCAGAATTCTTTACTAACTTGAAAAGAAAGAAACTTACAAAAATTATAATAATTAATAGATGTGAATGATATTACATTATCCCCACACAAACTTAACTAGTAACATTATCAGAAACTCAAGGCTTATCACATATTCAATCTTAATTTTGTGTGTGTCTCAAGCATTTCAGGAAGATGTATTATATATAAACTTTTTGCAGCTGATAATAAACTTGCATATTTTCTCCTTGTTTACTCAGCTATTATAAAAATTTTTAAGTGAAAAATAGTGTTGATGATTCAAACATGATCCTCTTATGGTGCAGAGCTATAGGACTTTAGGTGCCATGACTTTGAATTTGATCTCAGCTGAAAATAATTTAAGTATAGTAGAAAGGGAAATATCACATTAATTGTCTTCTTCATCGGTATTATCACTATCCTCAATCCATACACTGTCTGAATTCTCATCCTCCTCAGCCATCATTTGGACCCCATCCTCTCCATTGTCAGCTTTAGTTATAGAGCTGGGGACAGGATTTCCAGTGAACTAAACAGGCTGGAGACCATCCCCAGTTTTCATCCAGCCATAGTTGATTGGACTCCCCCACCAGTAAGATTAACTTCATCAGCATGTTTCCACATTTTAGCCACAAAATTTGTTCTCTTGATATGATGAGTAAGTGTTTCATCTGACGTGTTAAAACCATACAGTGCACTTACGTAAGAAGTCACAGCAATCGTTTCTACTTTTGATGTTAGGGAAGGCAAGGCTTTTACATGATTTTCTGCAGTAATTGCTTCCAATCGCTGAAATGGTTTTACCTTTCCCAGTCTGTTGAAAGCAGGTGTAAAATCACATCCAGTAAGGGCATGAAATCCTATGAGAGCCTCAGTCAGGCCAGAGTGCTTTTCTTCAAGTCAAGCAGCGATAAGAGAAATGTTGATGTAATGGTGATGGTTACCTGAACCGTGTCCATTATCAATGACATACAATCTGATAATCCAATGAGACCAATAAGGATAACCAACACATCAGTGTCAGACGACCTTGCCATAATGGTCCCCCTGTGAATTCCCCTCACATGGAAAGCAATGAGTGTGTCAGCTTCCTCATGCTGAGCCTCTAGGTGACTTGGCTTATCAACTTGAATCTGGCTACCAACCCCTGTCTCAATGAACATGAACTTTGAACATTCACCACCATGTGACACATACAAAACTTTCCTTCCATAAATTGGTCCTATTTGTGCGTTTCTCCATTCTTGCATAATAAAGTATGCAAACTCTTCTTTAAAAGTGCTGTTCTTCAGGAGATCTATTTCACTGCTGTGCTTGATCTGGTCCACTGATTACAAACTTTGGTTGATTACCCACACCATGAGATTTCCTTTCTTGATCTTCATCAAGCACAAGATGAATTTCTTCCCCTCTAAAGGAACATACTTTCACAAGGAAATTCCTGGCCATAAGTTGACTTGCTGTGGCAAAGTAGGGTTTCATGTAAGATGAATCCACTGTCAACCACACTTGCACTGACTTGAGGCAGAGTGATGTCAGTCAGATTTGTGTCCTGGTTTCCCTCAAGCAGTTTAGTGAGAGTTGCCTTGTCTGTCTTGTTGGGAGTTCCATCACTATGAGCAAGGGAGAGTGGTACATCTGCAATTGGGAAAGTTAAAATGCACTGAAGGTTGCATGTGACATTCATTTTACTTTCCAGCGCTAGAATTCTTGCAAAAACGTCTCTGACTTCTTCTGCTACTTTAGCTTTATCTTTGTAAGAACGTTGAGGTTTGGTGTTTTCTGTGGCAAAGTTTAACACCTTTGTTCATGTTAGTTTGCAGGCATCTTGAACTGTCTGCTTCACATACTCCACACTTCAATGTACTTAAAAGGTAAGCCTTTGTTTCTTCCTTTGCTTCTTGACCTGTTGCCACATTGACTAGTTCATGTGGTAACTGAGTATCAATTGGATTACAGGTATCATTAATAACTCTGGCAAGGGTTTCAATATCATTGCTGTCACGCCTCACTCTCCATGGCTGTAACTGACTGGCTGGCCTACAATTGCTGTAATTCTGATAAGGCCTTACCACACTGAGTCAAGGTAATAGACCATCCTCTGAAGGCATTCTCAGAGTTTCTGAAAGCAGTTATTTCTCTCATAGGCAATGCAGCATCCCTGTTAACAGTCTGCTCTAAAGTTAGATCAATTGGGCATCTTGAGTATTATTAACTGCGTCGGATAGAGAAGCCCCCTGCCTGTAGAATGTCCAAAGCTTTATGGTCCATGTGTCGTAGTTTTGAAAGGAAAAGAGATCTCCATCTTGCATAATTTGGCCAATTTAGAGGAAAGAACTCAATGACATAGGGAAGGATTTTAATGTACTTCATTACATTGTTCGTGCGCACTGCTCTCTGTAGTTCCTGGTGTACTCTGTTGATTAAATATACATAGACTGCCCATTATGCTGCTGTGCTACCATGTTGACCTTCCATGACACTGCAAAAATTCGTCATACTTCACCAGCAGGTCTTTGAAGAGAGCAGTTGCAACAAATTTTTTCCATTTCTTGTACATCATCAGAGGAATGGAACAATGTTGCTTGCAAGGATAGTGCTTCTTCTTTTGTCAAAGCTTTCATGAAATTGGCCAGCAAGGCTCGTTCCATCACTGCTGCTATGATCTGATGGACTCTGGTACACCAGTTATAGAACTTGCTTTTCAAGAAACATGTAAGAGATCCAGTGGCCAGGATTCCAGCTTCAGTTCATAAGTATTCAATTGTAGAGTCTGTATTGAATGTTCCAATGGTTGCATATAAAGCTATTTCTAAATGGAAATTCTCCAGTAGTATTATCAGGTTGTCAAATAATAGGCGTTATAGAGCTTGAATGGAAAATGCTTTCAAAGCAACAGCCAGATCATAAGAAACTATGGCATAGTCTTGGTCCCACCCAATTAGTGTGTAGGGGAATCCAAAGGACTAATTGAGACCATGTCCAGTCTTGCCGCTTTTCACATGAATAAACATCATTTTTTCCTTGGGGATGGGACTTGTTGTCGGGGGCAACACCCCACCCAAAGTTACTGTCATTCTCTATTTAGTAGTCAGGAGACTCCTGCCCACCATCCTAAACCACTTTTAGCCTTGCTGAAGTTCATGTGAATAAATGTAATTTTTCACCCCCCCCCCCTACTATGAGGTATTCGGGGGTCATAGCCCCGGCTCTGACTCGGCAGAAATACAGAAATCCATTATATGAGGGTCAGGCATAATATTAATAATGTTGAACCTTTTCTGTCTTTCACATAAATAAATGCTCTGGGCTCCTGGTCTATTTATATACTCAGTATTTATGAGTGATTAAGGAAGAATTAAGATTAGTGTACCAAGATCTTTCTTAACTCGTGCAAGTCTAAATTGTCTGGAGGAGTGCCAGGTTGGTCATGCAACAGTGGCACCTCTGCTTAGGTAAAGAAATCAAGAGGCTTACAGCACAAATAGATCTGGCGATTTGGCACTTTGGATTCGCAGAATGGGAACAATAAGGAGATAAAAAAAAGGAAAACAAGGGGGAGCCATTATAGACTCAGGAATAAATTCATGAATGGGGCAAGTTTTGCCACGAGAGTTTACTAGATAAAGAGATTAAAAACAAAAACAAAAAAACGAAAGAGAGAAAATAATAGAAAAAAAGCATCAATGTTTGGGAAGAGCAAATATAACGAGAAGAAGTGAAATTAGAATTTAGAAGAAGTATGAATTAAGGAAGAGACCTGGCATCCTACTCTGGGTTAGAAGTGCCAGATTCTTTTTGAAAGGTAATTTGAGGCACTGGGCCAAGGTGGCACTAGTGCGAAGATAAAACTTGTGGGTTCTCTTAAGCTGCCTGGAAGCTCTACACCATCTACCATTCTTCCTTGGGCCTCTTTCAAGCTTCCAGCTCGACGTTCTATGTGGAATTGGGGGAACCGAGTCAGATGAAGACGGAGTGCCACCTGTTCTGGTCGCTGTGGCACTAGGAACAGGGGCATATCCTAAAGCTTTTGCGCTTCCTTAGGTTCTCCGGTCAATTGCGAGATGGCAGAGTCCTTACTCAGGGAATTGTCATCTACAGACAGGGAAAGAGAGCAAGAGGTATTGGGGGTTGTGAGAGGCTCACAGGTTACAATGACCAGCTCAGGTACAGGTTGTGAGGCCTTGCCTTGGGATGAGCTTCCGCTGTGGTCAGGGGAATCCGTCTCTCTTACTGACGCTAGTAGCGGAGACAGGCCAGGAGAAGAGAGGGACTTGGACTAGGATTTCCGGAAGGGAGAGTCTGGGTGCGCTTTGACACTGATAAGAAATTTTGAATGTGCTCGACATTTGGTATGAATAGAGCTTGGCACTGCTCAGGGCACGCAAATGGGACTGGCAGTGGATTTAGGTTAGAAATTTGACTTCCTGAAAGGAGATCGGAGGAGTACTCTGGCACGGATTGCGAAGCCGAGCCAGTCGCAAGAAGTACATTTCTTAGGTGGTTGATGTTTCTGACGAATGGAGATTGGCACTACGCAGGGAACTCGTTTGGCATTGACAGTGAGATTGGAGGCATAATTATGCCTGGTTGATGATTGGAGGGGCTAGGATACTGGGTGTGACGTAAATTGGAGGGGGACTGGAAGTCCTGTCCCAGGAGGATGTTGTAACCTCCGGGGAGGTAGCTTGGTACTGCAATTGTGCTTATTTTGGATCGGTGAGGGCGTGTGACCCTCAACTGGACAGTGGGGAGCATCATCTTGGATCGATTGATATCTTCAAGGGTGATGAGGTTCCAATGGTCAATAGGGGCCCCATGGATGGCCTTATCCTCCCGTATGAGGGAGATTTGCATGTCAGTATCATCGAAAGCTTTGACCTGGTGTGCGGGGTAATTACCTTGAGGAGGTGTCACATATGTGGGACCCTCAGCAGGAGGGCCTAAGGATGAAGGATCCAGGACTGCCAGGGCAAAGTCAGGGGCCTCTGAATAGAGGGGACACAGTCGATATCGTCCAGATGTGTGACCCTTCTGGCCACAGTCCTTGCACTGTTTGTTGCTAAAATCTTGTCAGGGGATTGCTCCCGTGGGGTAGTTTGGCTTGTTATTTGGCACGCAAGGAGTTGGGGGGACTCACTGGGGTGGATTCCCAAGAAGGGGTATGAAAGGCGCCTTTGGAGCAGCCTGGGTCTTGTTATGGTACTGCTCTGTTGGATGGCCAGGTTTCTTGCAGAAACCGCAGACAACAGGCTTTTGTAAATGCCCCATTCTTGGAGGGAGGGAGACTGGAGGTGAAGGAAGGTGGGCAGATTTTTTGTCCTAATGAACTGGCATGGGGTGATGGATGTCCCATGTGTCCGCAAGGCGGCAGCATTCGGCAAGTGTTGTCGGAGCTTTCTCACAGATGTGGGTGGGGAGCGCAGGAGGGACGTAGTACATGAAATTTGTTTTATCTTGAATCCCGCTAGGATCTCGGCTGCAGAAGAGGCACCTAGGAACTAACCATTTGCTGAAGGTCCTGTCCGATTGGTAGGGCCATTTGGACCAGGTCTGGCCGATTCCTTTATTTTGCTGCGCCAGCATTGTTGCCAACGTTCAGGGGTTATTTCATAGGCCTTAACAATAGCCTTCTGCACTTCCTCCAGCTTACCTTGATCCTCCTCAGGGAGGGCGTTGATAGCAACTAGGCCCTTTCTTCCGAAATGTTTTCCCATAAGCAGGGAGACCTTGGCCCAAGCAAGTGGGTAGGTGTTAAGTGCCTTTTCCGCTCGATCAAGTAACACCTTAGGTTTGGTTTTGGACCACTTGGGCATAAAGGTATTAGCCTAAGCGAGTGTGGGCATGCTGGGGGCCTAAGTGGGACTGCCAGCACCAACTAGAGCCGACTGGAGTTCATGGGCCCTTTGCTTTTCTTCCTGTTCAATTCTATCTAGTCTTTCCGGTTCTTCCCTCTTATCCTGCCTTTCTTGTTCGTCCTCCCTCTCTTTCTTTGCAGCAGCTACCCTTTCTTGGACCCAGTCAAATAAGGGTTGTCCTGTCAATCCCATCCCTTACCAATCCCTGTAAGTGCTTAATAATCCTCGGCTTGCATGGTGCTGATGTAAGAGTGGGTTTAGGACAAGGGCGGGGAGAGAAAAAGAAACAAGATAAAAGAAAAGCAAAGGGGAGGTTGGTTGTAAGGATGTTGGTAGGAACAGCTAGTGGGACTCTTGGTTAAGCTCAAGTGTATGAAATGAGCGCTAGAAAAAAAAGACCTTCAACGAATGGTAATAAACTCAATCTTCAAAGGGGGGGGGGGGGGGGGGACAGTTCTAGGACAATATTCCTGTTGGAAACGATGCTGGAGATGTAAAGAGAGAGCTAGGGGAAAAATGATAACAAAATTCTCTGAAATTTGTTTTGGGGAGCTTTATGCCAGGTTCCCGAGAGTAAATGGTGGCTTAATTCGAGCACGGACAATGCCGGCTATAGCGTGAAGTTTTTTTAATAGGTTCGAAGTTGGGTTTGTAGTTTCCCTTTTATTGGGAAGGAATTTGTGGGGAGTCCAGATATGGTTAGGTTCGGGAACTCATGGAGTGGGGTAGTACTTTGAAAAGATGTACATAAGTAAACCCTGAGAAGTAAAAAAATAATGGAACGGTTGAATCATTTTGAAAAGAAGTCCCTTCCTCAGGTAATGGTTTCCTTTGCATGTGGCGCACGAAGGATTTTAAAGGAAATAATTTCCTACCAATTGGGTTTACGAGAAAAGGAAAAAAAATATTAACGAATAAACGAGCAAGGTGAATGAATTAACGAATTTCAGTAAAATAAACAAGATAAACGAAAGACGAAGTCTGAATTAACGAAAGTTAATAATAAAAAAATTTAAAATCCTTTCTACGGTTCGCGGGAGTGTTGTTTCTTTTAATGAAATCCCTATTTTTCCTAACGAAAGATAGAGAGAGAGAGCGCGCAGGTTTATTGGGTACCTAATTAAGGGCTGGACTCAATTGTCCGAGACACGAAGCAAGAGGAAATTTTTCGTTATTTCCCAGAAATCAGATTCTTTGCACTTCACTTTCCTAGCTATCCTAACATGAAAACATGCAGGCTAACATGCATTAGCGAATAAAGCTATTGTGCCAATTATCAATGCTCTCTCCTCAGTGCAACTATTTACGAAGTATGCACGTGGCCTATCGTTTCCCTAAAAATATTTCCAGACACGATTTTGCTTTCCTATTCTAAATAAACTGAAATATACCTGTACTTACGATGTGGAATTTCCTTGATTGCGCTTGCAGATTTTACTCTAGATTCAATCTAAGGCATCGGTCGCCATTTTTACGATTCTGCTCTGGGATGATGCTACATTCTGGGTTAAGACAACACAATTACTTACCATATGAAATTCTGGAATCTGACTGGTAAAAGAGCAAGAAATCGTAAAAAAGGAAGAAAATGGGATTTGTAACATGAGCTGAAGGCTTTTACTTTATGGAATTGTAGTTAAACAAGTTAGGATAACTGTAAAATTACATGTATTTATGTTAACATGATCAGAAGATAAAGTTCAGTACGAAGACGTAGCAGATCCTGGTTAATAATTAAGGTACCAGGACATGGGCAAGGCAGCCACAATCAAGGCGAGATAATTCCACAGCTATAGGTCTCTCTGTAACAGAAAGGAGTAAGAATTAAGGCCAGACAAGACACAGCCATATCAAGCAAGGTCAAGGTAGTGCACAGAAGGTGCCAAGGATTGCCTCACATATGTCTTCCACACAATAAAAGCACTTACTAAACGTTACACTGCACTAGCAAAAGTGAGGCTTATATGAACAATGGCTCTTTGAAACACAGTCGAAGGTTTAGCAAAATAATTACGAAATTCATGTGACTGATTAAGAGCATCTATACAGGATACATTACCTGGTCGTTGGGATGCCTTCGGTGTAGGAATAGGTTTTGGATGGAGGCTTAGATGGGGTAGGGCACACTGTAAAGTTATACTTGGAATTTGACCAAGCGGTACGCAACAATGGCGCCTGGACGGAGGCAGGCGGAGGGTTGGGGGGTGGAGGGGGGGGGGGGGGGGCGACTGTTGAAGAGATGGCGCCCTTCAGTTCCAAAATCGTCTATGCTTGTTTCCAGTTGCGTGCGCGTGGGTTTCCTCTGCCTCCTATTCCTTCCCATTTTCTATGTCAAGGTGCGCGGGCGCACACGCGCGATTTTGCAGTCCTAGTGGTCAAATAAAGTCCACCTGGTCAATCTGTCCCCCGGCTCTCTTCACGGCCAAGTGTGTGTCTGAAACGAGATGTTCGTAAACAGCCACATGTTCGAACAAAGAGAGAGAGAGAGAGAGAGAGAACAATTAAATATTAATAGAAATAATAATATCCTTTATTTCAGCGGAGGTCCATATACATGGAATATACAAAATATAGACAGTAACAAACACGATCTAGATACATGAGGTGGTATAAAAGATAGTAATCATAATACTGGTAATAATAGTAATAATACTGGAGAGAAAAAAAAATGCTTTGAGAGTTATAATAGTTAGCGCACAGATTATATAACATAAATTTCACCTAGAGACTTAGGCTTAGGAGGTTACAGTAGTCAGGTCTATATATAGTATATACGAAAATTGAATGTAGAAAAACTTTAACTTGATAGTATTCACAGTAACAATGAATAAGTAAAATAACAGCAATAAATATAATAATAATGACGGATTCTGCAGATGACACCTTGCCAATACAGAAATTAAGTCCTTTAGGGTACAAAGGCCTCATTTTCTCATCTTTCCCACAATTAAGAAATTCTTGCTTCACTCCTTAGGATGTTTTGTATGTGCGAATTTCTGCTGTTTCTCACTCTGGTTATCAGACTGGACATTGTTCGCCTTACAATGATTTCTAAGTTGCCCAGGCGGTTTTCTATGAACATTTGTGTGGCGGAGTGGTAGCAAGGAGTGTTTGTGAACGTCTCATGGTCTCTCGGGTATAGTTTGTCCAGAGGGAACACCCATAAATACTGTTGCAATACGAGCGGAGAGCAGCAGTTGCACATACCTTATGACGCCTCTGTTCAATGTTTGCCGTATCTTTTAGGTCGTTCGTGGTAATGTGACCCAAAACGGAAGGGGCCAAGGTTCAAGGCCACCTTTTCTCAGTCAGTAATAAGTGGAAAACCTCGTGTTATTTTATTTCAATGAAGATTTAGCGGGAGGATTGCTTGGAAAGTATTTTAGGGCAATATATAATAATAAATATATATAATATTATATAATATATTATAATATAATATATATGTTTATATATATATATATATATATATATTATTATATATAATAAAAATTATATATATAAATATATATATATATATAATAATATTGGCTACCGGTGAATTCAATTAACATTGATCGAGCTGCCAATGTCCTTTAATATCTAATATATATATATATATATATATATATATATATATATATATATATATATATATATATATATATATATATATATTATATATGAATATATATATATATATATATAAATATAAGTCATATCACATTACGTGATTCATATACATATATCGAGCTACAAATGTCCTTTAATATCTAATTCGCTCTACCTCGGAATTAATATATTTTCATATATGTTTAACCAAAGGGGAATTTATTCAGCGAGAATTCTATTATCACTGAATAAATTCCCCTTCGGTTAAACATATATGAAAATATATTAATTCCCAGGTAGAGTGAATTAGATATTAAAGGATATTTGTAGCTTGATATATGTATATGAATCATGGTAATGTGATATGACTTATATAATGGCTATGTGCGGGCAAAAGCACTACAACGCTACCGAGGACGAGGTGGATTTGATGCAGTCTCCAAAACTAAAAATACCTGAGCGCAGCAAGTATTTGAGGTGGGAGGCGGCATAAACTTATATCTTCTTGCGGTGGCATCGACATCTTCAATTCCAGTCCTGGAATTGAAGATGTCGATGGTTCGTGCCCGTCGGCCGGTAATTCTATTATCGCTGAATAAATTCCCCTTCGGTTAAACATATATGAAAATATATTAATTCCGAGGTAGAACAAATTAGATATTAAAGGACATTTGTAGCTCGATATATGTATATGAATCACAGTAATGTGGTATGATTATTTATATATATATATATATATGATATATACTAGGTATATATATATATATATATATATATATATACTTATATATATTATATAGTATATATAGTTATATATTGCTACTATCAAAATGCATGTTTCCCCTCTTTGAAATGTTATGTAGGATTGTGTAACATTTTTTCAGATTCCTAGATAGCTTAGAGATAGGATGTTTTAAATGTGCATTCAGATTTTGCATAACATAATGTAAAAGAATATATTATAACGTAGAATGTAAAAAGAGAGAGATTTTCTTTGTCCGTTAGAAACTATAATTGTTTCCCCTTTTATGTCAACACTGTAAGATTAGAGGGTCTGCGAGATCCGTTTGCTTTCCTATTCTGTCAACGCTTTTGATAACGAGCTCAAATCTTCATTTGTGTTTTGTAGAATCTGTCATCGTATATGATAAGCCTTCTGCTTCGAGCGATCGAGTAGAGTATGTGTCTGTTGAGCAGAATCGACTCATACGTGTATGTCTTTGCCGAGTCCCACGTGGGGATTGCACATTTTTTATGTGAAGTTGCGTCAGATTTCGAAGATTCTAGAAGAATTATTGTCTCAGAACGTTTTGTGTCATCTCCTCAGTCCAATTTTCGCAAGGGAAGAAGATTTCATTGTATCATAGAACCTCGAGGCGGTCAGATCTCTCTCTCTCCATCGCATAGCACTTTTGATCTTGAAGTAACGTAACGTAAACTGGTCACTCGTAACTTAAACATATTTGATATTTCTTAAAGTTTGTTTAGTGTTATTTAGTTTTTTTTTTGTGTGGAATCTGAACAAACATTGTTTCGTAACTGCGCCTGTTTTTGTGAAAGTGTAATACAAGCTGCAGCAAGAAAGAAAGAAATTGGTATACCAAAAAGGTAAAGTGTGTTATATTTTTATTAGTTGCAACTAATAATTGTTAGGAACAGTGATAAACTAATAACTAATAACGGATAGGAACTGTGGTTAACTAATAACTAATAAGAGATGGTTATGAAGATTTGGTAAAAACTGATGGTTACAATGTTTTGAGTGAAAAACATTTACACTTTTACACATTGCGTATTTTTGTGTTTTGTGATTGTTCCATTGTTTGTGCACTTGTTCACTTTCTTATTGAAGTGTGCCTTTTTATTTTATATTTTTATTTGCATTCACAATTTAATTGACTTAGTTATTTTCATTGCTTAATCATTGCGCATTTAATTAAATTTAACATTTGTGAATTAATTTGCATTTACTTAGAATTCTTTTCAAGTTTTATTATTGTTTAGTACTTGTGAATTAATTTCAAATTTTCAATTATTGTCTAACACTTTTGAATTTTGATTGAATTAATT
>NC_087202.1:118342364-118404864 GCF_015104395.2 Macrobrachium nipponense
CACACACACACACATATATATATATATATATATATATATATATATATATATATATATATATATATATATACATACATATATGTGTGTGTGTGTGTTTGTGTGTATATTATATATATAAATGTCTTTTTACTGCAATACAACAGTATAATATGAAGATAAAAAGCTCATGAAAGACTATTTTAACATTGTAACTATAGGTATATCTTGAGCACTTCCTTCTGTGCTCCTGATCACTGGTAAAATATGGACATAGGATGTCTTACAAGAGTATATATGCAAAAACATAAATGTAGGTGTGGCAGTAAGTCTCTCTTGGTGACCCAGGAAGGGTGGAAATTAAACTATTCCCAGGTGATTTTTGGCCTCATTAAATCCCGTCTGGCGACTCGTCCAGTGGTCAGATGTTCTTGGACACCTGCTTGAGGGGCGACCTAAGAATTAGTTCGTGGATGTTGTCCGACTTCCAATGTCCTCCTGACAGGTTCACATCGTTGGTTTGATTGATGATAGCAGATTCCAGCATTTTCCTTTTGTACGGATAGCTACTTTTGAAAATCAGCTCCGCCCCACTCCAGTTAATAGTATGATCTTTGTCCCTAATATGTAGGAAAATCCCCGAGTCCTTTAATGCATATCGCTAATCTTTGCGAGATGGATCTACTGGTTTCCCCAATGTAAATCTCATCACAATTGCTTCACAGTATCTTGTAAACTCCAGCTTCTCCTCTTTTATTTAGGTATACGTTAATGAGCGAACTCCCGATGGATTTGGGATAATGGAAAATAAAAGGATTATTAGATCTGAGATGTTCCGTGGCTTTTTGAATGTTTTCATCGTATGGAATTTTTATTTTATTGCTGAAGTGTATTTGTCTATTGTGAGTAGGACCTCTATAGTATATTGTATTCGCTTTATATATAGCCTTCTCGATAATGTATGGTGGATATGGGGATTTTTTTTACATAGGGACAAAGGCCATACTATTAACTGGAGTGGGGCGGAGCTGATTTTCAAAAGTAGCTGTTCGTACAAAAGGAGAATGCTGGAATCTGCTATCATCAATCAAACCAACAATATGAACCTGTCAGGAGGACATTGGAAGTCGGACGACATCGACGAACAAATCCTTAGGCCGCTCCTCAAGCAGGTGTCCAAGAACGTCAGACCACCAGATGAGTCGCCAGACGGGAGTTCATGAGGCCAGAAATCACCAGGGAATAGTTTAATTTCCACTCTAACTGGGTCACCAACAGAGATATACTGCCACACATTCTCACGTTTTTGTATATATACTCTTGTAAGACATCCTATGTCTGTGTTTTACCAGTGATTAGGAGCGCAGAAGGAAGTGCTCGAAATATATGGTTGCAACGTTAAAATAGTGTTTTATATATATATATATATATATATATATATATATATATATATATATATATATATATAATATATATATATATATATATATATATATATATTTATATATATATCGAGCTACAAATGTCCTTTAATATCTTATTCTCTCTACCTCGGAATTAATATATTTTCCTGTGCGTCCTGGATCGGGTGGGTTCAATGGTTCGCGCCTGTGAGCCGACAAATTTCTTATCGACTAAAAAATTCACCTTCGGTTAACATATATTAAAATCTATTAATTCCGAGATAGAGTGAATTAGATATTAAAGGACATTTGTAACTCGATGTATGTATATGAATCATGGTATGTGATATGACTCATATATAATATATATATATATATATATATATATATAATATTATTATTATTATTATTATTATTATTATTATTATTATTATTATTATTATTAGAATTGTTCCTGTGAAATGAGCAACTGTGTGTTTTACTTAATTTGCATTTGGCCAAATCAAGGGGGAACAATCGCTCAGGTAAAGTGAAGCTCAGGGCCTATTTCAGAATAGGTATTGGTTATGCATACTCTAAGGGTTAGCTTAATTAATTATATTTACACTTACAATCATACGAAAGGATTGCTAACACCTTATATGTTTAAGGGAGGATGCCAGGGTCCTGTAATACACTAGGACTTTACAAATGGATGTGACGTTGACATCGAGGAATAGGTGACCGGAGAGATCCGGGCACATGGGCTGAGTAAGACAAATAAGGGAAATTTCCCCTGTAGCACACGGGGCAGAAAACCAGGGTCCACAGCGGTTTGACTATGAGTCTGCAACGAGAACAATTGGGCATTGAACAGAGGAAGTAGAACACGTGGTCAGTAAATGAGGGGGGGATTTGTACTGATGGTATTTAGAGCTCGATCTCACAACTGAATAAGTTACGTTACTGATCAAATGCTAAGTAAGACTTTACATTACTGATCAAATGCTAGGTAAAATGTTACATTGCTGATCACTTATTAAAGTGAATAAGTCAAAGATGGGAGACGGGTTTAGACTGTTAAATACCTTGCAATGTGCGCATTACCTATTATTTGGAGAGTGGTATCATTCCTCAGGGCACTGGAGAGGGTGTGAGATAGAAAGCAATCACCACAGGATAACATCACATGGACTAGGAAGCGGCAAGGATGAATGAGCCTCGTTCTAAAATGGGAGTAACAACTGAAACCATTCCCCCTTTCCAGGCGTATAAGGCGCATAAGCACTACGGGAAAATATTCATATAATCATGCATACATGCTACCAGAAACCTTTCCTTGGTTCTGGCTTAAAAATCTGAACAATAATATATAATATATACATATTATATATATATATATAATATATATATATATATATATATATATATATATATATATAGATTTCACTTCTTAATAACTTATATCTGTTTCACGTGGGCTTTCACTTATCAGGAAGAGTTTGCATGTTGTGTTATTCTTTGCACTCAACTTATTGTGTTTAGATGTCAGCTATCATAAAAAAACAAAATGTTATAAAATCTTGTTTGTAAATTGAAATATATGTTTCCATAAATGCATTTATTCCTGTCTTGAAATTCTGATAAACTTACCACCTTTAATTGGGTAGTTGTAACTGAGTCTTTTTCTTAGAAGGCACTTTGTAACTTTCATAAGTTGGTAAACTTGGATTTAGAATTCTTACTATTCTACCTATGTGCATTTGTGAAAATTTAGATTAGTTCACAAATCACTTGGTGCCCTCAACGTCACTTCCACAAATCTCTAACGCTTCGTCTGTTCGTGGCTTCTCTTCAACTGCCTCTCCCTTCAGTATCTTCACATATATATGTGGTCAATCGTTTGATGCCAATTTGATATAACTTTTCTCACTTTTGGTCCTTATGGGCTCTCTTTTTTTCATTATTGTTTCACGTTCGCCTTTCCTGTACACTTGTTTGATGGCTGTTATTGAGTTAATGTGATGAGGCTCAAAAGGTCACTGGGCGAGGTCGAAATTTCTATTAGTCTTTATTTCGGTTACGCCTGACCTCTATTGATCAACTTTCTAAAAGCTCTGACCGTTCTATTTGCCTTGTGCTGTATTGGACAAACATATTAATTCGCACGGGCAATAATCAGTTGGCGTCTGGGATCATTCTGTTCGTTATTGGCCCGTTCCTTTTTCTCTATGATTTTATCGGTAATTTTCTGTATGCCCTTATGCGTTTATTAAGCTATTTAGTTTATTTAATTCCAGACTCTATTCTATTATAATCTTGGCTAACTATCCAGATGACTTTGGCAGCTCTAGCTAAACTAAGGCAAAATATTAGACCTATGAGGACTCCTAACACATACTTTATAGGAAAATCACATATTATGAGATAATTTATGAGTATTAAAGTGAATATAAACAAATTTTTCAATCAAGTTAAAGTATAACTTTCAAATTTACTGTAAAGCAAAATAGAATTTCCTATCCAAATTACTTAGGATTTCGTTATTCCAGTGTCCTATTCTGTCCTATTTGACAATCACCTGTGTGACGACATCCACACAGGTGGAAGTCGCCCTACTATTTATGGTATTTGTAATTCGATAAATAATATCCTTCCCTTTCTTTTAATGACGACGAAAGTCAACCCTTCATGGTTAATGAGGCAAAGGGGATGTAGACTTGATGGATACCTCATAGATCTTTTACTTCTTGAAATGCCCTGAAGAAATATCCTTGTGCAATTATAGGTGTTAACAGGTGTGTAAGTGTTTATATGAAGTTCTTTTGACTTCTTTGATGTGACTATAAGTATCGTTTGTTTACTAAGCTTTGTATGTTCATTGTTCAACATTAAAATATGATTGGCAACTCAGTTACAGAAAGTGGAAAGAGATTAGTACTTGTAAATTCATTTATATTTATTGTAACAATAATGAGTAAGTTTTCAGTGTTTAATATGTTCTACGAAGTGAACAAATTAAGTGTATTAGTCATCTCAAGAAAATTTTAAGTTCGTGGTAAAAGAATTGCCCATACAAAAATTTTTTTTTCCTAAATCAACCGATGAAGGTAATGTTTGGAATAAGAAATCAAATACAGGGAAAAATAGGATGATTGATGAATTTGTTTCTTGTTATAATTTATGAAATGTAGCTTTGCTATTTCTTAGGTTATATCTAGATTTTCCTCGTGAAATGTTTTCTTCTGATTCTTCAGTCACTTCTGTGTTCTTTGACTTCCTTGGTTCTCTTGACTTTGCTTTTATTTATCCAAAATCCCTCCTCTTGTATGATTCAGCATATGTGGAAGGTATTAAGATATTTATTTTCCTCACGTTAACTTTAGTATCTTGTATGTCTATGACTTTGTGTGTGCTGTGAATTTAGTGGCTAACTTATAATTAATTCCATCTTGTTCTTCGTTCTATCATGATCTTCTGGGCTTCTAGATTCTTGTGTAACTGGTTATGAATTACCTTGAAATTACTAATTCTTATCTTCATGATGTCTTCAGAATAATTTGGCTGTATTGGCTGATCCAGTCATGTATATGGTAATCTTGGCTCATATCCCATCAAAGCTTGTAATGATTATTAGCATTTAATGATAATTGGACTAGAGGTAAATTGATATCTCATTCAGGATCCTGTCCTACTGTGTGTCTTAATGCACCTATAACATTTCTGTTATCCATTTCTACTGAATCATTGCTTGCTGGATGATATGGTTGTATGGTTACTTTCTCTATTTTGAATGCATCACAAATTTGTCAGATATTATAAGTTGTGGAGCAGAGTATCTACAAAAGATTTTGTCAAGAGAGTGACTACACATTCTTTAACTACTTTGCTACTTATTGGCATTAGCTCTGTGTATCTAGCAAGTGCATCTATACTCACTTATATATTCTTATTCCCTTTTCTCGTGGTATGCAAGTTGGCGATGAGATCTATTTCTACTCTTTCAAATGGAATTTGTAGAATTGGCTACTTCCATAAAGCTACTTCTTTATCTGTTCTTCTTTTGTAGCTCTTACAAATATTGCAACTTTTCACATAATTACTAATACCCTTGTAAATTCTTTTCCAATGGAAGGATTTTCTTACTAATCTAGCTGTTTCATCTCTTTCCGGATATGCTTTCGTGTCATCATCATGCATTAGTTCAATAACTTTACTTCTTAGGCTCTTAGGTACTATTCTTTTACGAGTTACACCTTGGAATGATTTAAATGGGTCGAATTCTTCACACATCCAGACTAATATATCGTCAATAACGTTCACTGCATCTATGGGATATCCAATGTTCTTACTTAATTCTATTTGTTCTTGACTAAATTTCCTTTCACTTCTCACAAATTTGAAGATCTTTCTACTGGTACGATAATGATAACCACCTAATCAAATTTGTAGATGTTACTTAAAATCAGTATAAATTATACCAATGTGCGAAAGAATTTAACTAAGATTGATATATGAAGTACATTTATAAATTCCGCTTCGAGGCCCCTCATGGATGGCACTGGATATGGGTCATTTTCAGTTGATAAGGTCTCTCATGGATGGCGTTGGATATGGGTCATTTTCAGTTGGTAAGGTCTCTCATGGATGGGCGTTGGATATGGGGTCATTTTCAGTTGATAAGGTTTCTTTTCCCTGGATGGCGTTTTTTGATATGGTCATTTTCAAGTTGATAAGGTTCTTTCCTGAAAAAATGGCGTTGGATATGGGTCATTTTCAGTTGATAAGGTCTCTCATGGATGGCGTTGGATATGGGTCATTTTCAGTTGATAAGGTCTCTCATGGATGGCGTTGGATATGGGTCATTTTCAGTTTTTTTTGATAAGGTGCTTTTTCCTGGATGGCGGGGTTGGATATGGGTCATTTTTCAGTTTGATAAGGTCTCTCATGGATGGCGTTTTGATATGGGTCATTTTTTTCAGTTGATAAGGTCCCCTTCTCATGGGATTGCCGTTGGATTATGGTCATTTTCCCCACAGTTTTTTTTTGATAAGGTCTTTCCCTGGATGGCGTTGGATATGGGTCATTTTCAGTTGATAAGGTCTCTCATGGATGGCGTTGGATATGGGTCATTTTCAGTTGATAAGGTCTCTCATGGATGGCGTTGGATATGGGTCATTTTCAGTTGATAAGGTCTTTCCTGGATGGCGTTGGATATGGGTCATTTTCAGTTGATAAGGTCTCTCATGGATGGCGTTGGATATGGGTCATTTTCAGTTGATAAGGTCTTTCCTGGATGGCGTTGGATATGGGTCATTTTCAGTTGACAAGGTCTCTCATGTGGCGTTTGGATATGGGTCCCCATTTATTTGTAAGGTCTTTCCTGGATGGCGTTGGATATGGGTCATTTTCAGTTGATAAGGTCTCTCATGGATGGCGTTGGATATGGGTCATTTTCAGTTGATAAGGTCTCTCATGGATGGCGTTGGATATGGGTCATTTTCAGTTGATAAGGTCTCTCATGGATGGCGCTGGATATGGGTCATTTTTCAGTTGATAGGTCTCTTTTCATGGATGGCGTTGGATATGGTCATTTTTTCAGTTGCTAAGAAGGTCTTCTTTCCATGGATTGGCGTTGGATATTGGGTCATTTCCAGTTGATACGGGTCTCTCATGGATTTTGGCGTTGGATATGGGTCATTTTCATTGATAAGGTTCTTTCCTGGATTGGCGTTGGATATGGGTCATTTTCAGTTGGATAAGTCCTATCTCCATGGATTTGGCACTGGATTGGTCCTTTTTCAGTTGATAAGGTCTTTCATGGATGGCGTTGGATATGGGTCATTTTCAGTTGATAAGGTCTTTCCTGGATGGCGTTGGATATGGGTCATTTTCAGTTGATAAGGTCTTTCATGGATGGCGTTGGATATGGGTCATTTTCAGTTGATAAGGGTCTTTCCTGATGGCTTGGATATGGGTCATTTTCAGTTGATGAGGTCTTTTTGGATGGCGTTGGATATGGGTCATTTTCAGTTGATAAGGTCTCTCATGGATGGCGTTGGATAGGGGTCATTTTCAGTTGATAAGGTCTCTCATGGATGGCACTGGATAGGGGTCATTTTCAGTGATAAGGGTCTCTCATGATGGCGTTGTTGGATAGGGTTCATTTTCAGTGAGAAGGTCTTCATGGATGGCACCTGGATATGGGTCATTTTCAGTTGATAAGGTTCTCTCATGGATGGCAGATATGGTCATTTTTCAGTTTGATAAGGTCTTTCCTGGATGGCACTGGATAGGGGTCATTTTCAGTTGGTAAGGTCTTTCCTGGATGGCACTGGATATGGGTCATTTTCAGTTGGTAAGGTCTCTCATGGATGGCACTGGATATGGGTCATTTTCAGTTGATAAGGTCTCTCATGGATGGCACTGGATATGGGTCATTTTCAGTTGATAAGGTCTTTCCTGGATGGCACTGGATAGGGGTCATTTTCAGTTGGTAAGGTCTCTCATGTGATGGCATTGGATATGGGTCATTTTCAGTTGTAAGGTCTCTCATTTGGAGGCACTGGAATTGGGTCATTTTCAGTTGGGTAAGGTCTCTCGATGATTGGCACTGGATATGGGTCATTTTCAGTTTGTTAGGATTCTCAGGATGGCACTTGGATTATGGGTCATTTTCAGTTGAATAAGGTCTTTCCTGATTTGGCACCTGAGATAGGGGTCATTTTCAGTGGGTTAAGGTCTCTCATGGATTGGCCACTTGGATTAGGGGTCATTTTCAGTTGGTTTAAGGTCTTCTCATGGATGGCACTGGGATATTGAGTCATTTCAGTTTGGTAAGGTTTCTTCTCATGGATGCACTGGATATGGGTCATTTCAGTTGATTAAAGGTCTTCATGGATGGCGTTGGATATGGGTCATTTTCCATTGATTAACGGTCTCTTTTTCAGGGATGCGTTGATATGGGTCATTTTCAGTTGGTAAAGGGTCTCTCATGGAATGGCGTTGGATATTGGGTCAATTTTCAAGTTTTTTTTTTTGAATAAGGTCCTTTTTTTAACATGTTTTATGGCGTTTTGGAAAATTTTTTTTTTTATGGGTTTTTTTCATTTTCTGTTGGTTTAAAGGTCTCTTTTATTGAGATTTTGGCCAACTTTTTTGGATTTTTTTTTTATGAGGTTTCAATTTTTTTTTTTTTTTTTTTCAGTTGGTTTTTTTTTTAAGGGGTCTCTCATGGATTTTTGGCACTGGGATATTGGGCATTTTCAGTTGGTAAGGTCTCTTTTTCCATGGATGGCGTTGGAAATTAGGGTCATTTTTCAGTTGATAAGGTCTCTCATGGATGCACCTGGATAGGGGTCTTTTCAGTTGGATAAGGTCTCTCATGGGATGGCACTTGGAATTATGGGTCATTCAGTGATAAGATCTCTTTTCATGGATTTGGCACTGATAAGGGTCATTTTTCAGTGTGATAAAAGGTCTTTCTAATGGATGGCACTTGGATATGGGTCATTTCCAGTTGGAATCAAGGGTCATTCTCATGGATTTTGGCACTGGATAGGGGTCATTTTCGTTAATAAGGTCTCTTCCATGGATGGCGTTTGGATATGGGTCATTTTTCAGATTGTAAGGTCTCTTTTTCATGGATAGCGTTGGATTGGGTCATTTCAGTTGAAAGGTCTTTCCCATGGATGACGTTATGGATATGGGTCATTTTCACGTTGATTAAGGTTCTCATGGATGGCACTGGGATAGGCGTATTTTTTCAGTTGATAAGGTTCTCATGGATTGGCACTGCGATATGGGTAATTTTCACCGCCCTTGGATAAGGTCTCTCAGGGATGGCGTTGGATATGGTCATATTTTCAGTTGATAAGGTCTTTCATTTGGATGGCAAACTGGATAGGCGGTCATTTTCAGTTGATAAGGTCCTCATGGATTGGCACTGGATAGGGTCATTTTCAGTTTGATAAGGTCTCTTTTCATGGATGGCACTTGGATAATGGGTCAATTTTCAGTTGATAAGTCTCCTTTCCATGGATGGCCGTTTGGAATATGGGTCATTTTCACGTTGATAAGGTCTCTCGGGATGGCCACTGGATAGGGGTCATTTTCATTGGATAAGGGTCTCTCGATGGATTGGCACTGAGGATTATGGGTCATTTTCAGTTTGAAAAGTCTCTCAAGGTGATTGGCCGTTGGGATTGGGTCATTTTCAGTTGATTAGGTCTCTCCATGATGGGCACTGGATAGGGGTCTTTTCCAGTTGATAAGGTCTCTCATGGATTGGCCACTTGGATAATGGTCATTTTTCAGTTTTGATAAGGTCTCTCAATGGATGGCCATTGGATATGGGGGTCATTTTCAGTTGGATAAGGTCCTCTATGATGGCACTGGATAGGGGTCAATTTTCAGTTGAATAAGGTCTTCTCGATTGGATGGCACTGGATAGGTTCATTTTCAGTTGGTATAAGGGTCTCTCTGGATTGCACTTGGATATTGGGTCATTTTCCAGTGACTTAAGGTCTCTCAGGGAATGGCGTTGGATATGGGTCATTTTCAGTTTGATTAAGGTCTTTTCATGGATGGCGATTGGATATGGGTCATCTTCAGTTGATAAGGGTCTCTCATGGATGGCGTTGGATATTGTCTTTTCAGTTGATAAGGTCTTTCCTGGATGGCCGTGGATATGGGTCATTTCAGTTGATAAGCGTCTCTATGGAGGCGTTGGATATGGGTCATTTCAGTTGATAAGGGCTCTCATGGGATGGCGTTGGAATGGGTCATTTGTCAGTTGATACGGTCTCTCATGGGGCACTGGCTATGGTCATTTCAGTGATAAGGTCTTTCCTGGATGGCGTTGGATATGGGTCATTTTCAGTTGATAAGGTCTCTCATGGATGGCGTTGGATATGGGTCATTTTCAGTTGATAAGGTCTCTCATGGATGGCGTTGGATATGGGTCATTTTCAGTTGATAAGGTTCGCTCATGGCTGCGTTGGATATGGGTCATTCAGTTGATAAGGTCTTTCCTGGATGCGTTGTGATATGGTCATTTTCAGTTGATAAGGTCTCTCATGGATGGCGTTGGATATGGGTCATTTTCAGTTGATAAGGTCTCTCATGGATGGCGTTGGATATGGGTCATTTTCAGTTGATAAGGTCTCTCATGGATGGCGTGGGATATGGTCATCCAGTGAAAGGTCTCTCATGGAATGGCGTTGGATATGGGTCATTTTCAGTTGATAAGGTCTCTCATGGATGGCGTTGGATATGGGTCATTTTCAGTTGATAAGGTCTTTCATGGATGGCGTTGGATATGGGTCATTTTCAGTTGATAAGGTCTCTCATGGATGGCACTGGATATGGGTCATTTTCAGTTGATAAGGTCTCTCATGGATGGCGTTGGATATGGGTCATTTTCAGTTGATAAGGTCTCTCATGGATGGCGTTGGATATGGGTCATTTGCAGTTAATAGGTTCTCTATGGATGGAGTGGATATGGGTCATTTTCAGTTGATAAGGTCTTTCCTGGATGGCGTTGGATATGGGTCATTTTCAGTTGATAAGGTCTCTCATGGATGGCACTGGATATGGGTCATTTTCAGTTGATAAGGTCTCTCATGGATGGCGTTGGATATGGGTCATTTTCAGTTGATAAGGTCTCTCATGGATGGCGTTGGATATGGGTCATTTTCAGTTGATAAGGTCTCTCATGGATGGCGTTGGATATGGGTCATTTTCAGTTGATAAGGTCTCTCATGGATGGCGTTGGATATGGGTCATTTTCAGTTGATAAGGTCTTTTCTCATGGATGGCGTGATATTGGTCATTTTCAGTTGATAAGGTATCTCATGGATGGCGGTGGATATGGGTCATTTCCCGTTGGGATTAAGGTCTTTCCTGGAGGGCGTTGGATATGGGTCATTTTATTTTTCAGTTTGATAAGGTCTTCTCATGGATGGCACTGGATGGTGGTCCATTTTCAGTTGATAAGGTCTCTCATGGATGGCGTTGGATAGGGTCATTTTCAGTGATAAGTATCTTTTCATGGATGCGTTTGGATAATGGTCATTTTCTAGTGATAAGGGTCTTCCTGGATGGCGTTGGATATGGGTTCATTTCAGTTGATAAGTCTTCATGGATGATTGGATATGTGGGGTCATTTTCATGTTGATAAGGTCTTTTCATGGATGGCGTTGGATATTGGTTCATTTTTCAGTTGGATTAAGGTCTTTCCTGGGATGCGTTGGATGGGTCAATTTTCAGTTGAAAGGGTCTCTCATGGATTTTGGCGTTGGATATGGGTTATTGTTCAGTTGATAGGTCTTTAAACTGGATGGCGTTGGATATGGGTCATTTCAGTGGGATAAGGGTCTTTCATTGGATGGCATTGGAATATGGGTCATTTTCAGTTGAGAAGGTTCTTTCCTGGTGGCGTTGATAAGGGGCATTTTCAGTTGATAAGGTCTTTCATGGATGGCCGCTTGGATATGTGGTCCATTTCATTTGATAAGGTCTCTCATTGGATGGCGTTGGTATTGGGTCATTTTCAGTTGATAAGGTTCTTTTCAAGGAGGCGTGGATAATGGGTCATTTCAGTTGATAAGTCTATCATGGAGGGTTGGGATATGGTCCATTTCAGTTATAAGGTCCTCATCATGGTGTCTGGGTTGCGGCATCTCTTTTCTGAATGGCGTTGGATATGGGGTCAATTTCATTTGATAAGGTCTCTCATGATGGCGTTGGATATTGGGTCATTTTCAGTTGATAAGGTCTCTCATGGATGGTGGATATGGGTCATTTTCAGTTGATAAGGGTCTTTCTGGATTTTGGCGTAGGATATTTGGGTCATTTTCAGTTTGAATCAGGTCCTTCTCCATGGATGGCCAATGGATATGGGTCATTTTCAGTTGATAAGGTCTCTCATGGATTGGCGTTGGATATGGGTCATTTTCAGTTGATAAGGGTCTCTCATGGATGCGGTGGATAGGGTCATTTTCAGTTGGATAAGGTCTTTCAGGGATGGCGTTGGCTTGGGGTCATTTTCAGTTGATAAGGGGTCTCTCATGGATTTTGCGTTGGATATGGGGCATTTTCAGTTGATTAAGGTCTCTCATGGGGGGGGGGGGGGGGGGGGGGGGGGGGGAAAAAAATGGCGTTGTATGGGTCCATTTTCAGTTGATAAGGTGTTCCTGGATGGCGTTGGATAGGGGTCATTTTCCAGTTGATAAGGTCTCTCTATGGATGGCAACTGGATTAGGGTCATCTTTCAGTTTGGATCAAGGGTTCTTCTCATTGGATGGCAACTTGGATATTGGGTCCCATTTTCAGTTGATAAGGTCTCTCCATGGATGGGCACTTTGGATAAGGGGTCATTTTCAGTTGAAAGGTAACTTCTTCATGGATTGGCACTTGGATATGGGATCGATTTTCAGTTGATAAGGTCTCTCAATGGGATGGCGTTGGATATGGGGTCAGTTTCAGTTGATTAAGGATTCTCTCATGGATGGGCGTTGGATTTAGGGTAATTTTCAGTTGATAAGGGTTCCTTTTCAGGATTGCGTTGGATAATGGGTTCCTATTTTCAGTTGGAATAAGGTCTTTCCTGGAGGACTTGGATATGGGTCATTTTCAGTTGATAAGGTCTCTCATGGATGGCACTGGATTATGGGGCCAATTTTCAAAGTTTGATAAGGTCTCTTCATGGCCAGGCGTTAAGGGGATTATGGGCATTTTACAAGTTGATAAGGGTCCTTCTCATGGGATGGCACTTGGATATGGGGGTTCCATTTTCAAGTGATTAAGCGGTTTCTCTCATGGATGGCACTGGGGATTATTGGGGTCATTTTTCCCCAGTTGATCAAGGTCTCTCATGGATGGGCGTTGGATCTACAGGGGTCATTTTCAAGTTTGATAAGGTCTTTCCTCAAGGGATGGGCGTTGGATATGGGTTCATTTTTCAGTTTGATAAGGTCTCTTTCCATTGGAATGGCACTTGGAGGATAAGGGGTCAATTTTTCAAGTTGATTAAGGTCTCTCATGGATGGCGTTGGTAATTGGGTCATTTTCAGTTGATTAAGGTCTTCCGGGAATGGCGTTGGATATTATAATATAACTGGAGTTCCATTTTAAGTGGGATAAAGGTTTCATGGATTGGCGTTGGATATGGGTCATGTTTTCAGTTGATAAGGTCTTTCTATGGAGTGGCGTTGGACTATTGGGTCATTTTCAGTTGATAAGTCTCTTTCATGGATTGGCCACCTGGATATGGGTCAATTTCAGTTGAGTAAGGTCTTATTTTCCTGGCGATGGCGTTGGATAATGGGTCATTTTCAGTTGATAAGGTCCTTTCATGGATGGCCATTGGATATGGGGCATTTTTCAGTGATAAGGTCTTCCTGGATTGGCGGGATATTGGTTCATTTTCAGTTGATTAAGGGTCTCTTTCATGGATGGCGTGTTGGATATGGGGATCATTTTCAAGTTGAATAAGGTCTCCTTTCCATGGATGGCCGTTGGATTAATGGGTTTCATTTTCAGTTTTTGATTAAGGAAAGGTCTTTCATGGTATGGCGTTGGATATGGGTCTATTTTCAAGTTGTATTGAAGAAGGTCTTTCCTGGATTGGCGTTGGATATGGGTCATTTCAGTTTGATAAAGGTCTCTTCATGGATGGCGTTGGATTGGAATGGGGTCATTTTCAGTTGATAAGGCTTTCATGGATTGGCGGTTGGATATGGGGCCATTTTCAGTTGTAAGGTCTTCCAATGGATGGGTTGGATAGGGTCATTTTCAGTTGATAAGGTCTTTCAGGATGGCGGTTGGATATGCGTCATTTCAGTTTGATAAGGCTCTTTTCATGGATGGCGTTGGATATGGTTCATTTCAGTGGATAAGGTCTTTCGATGGACGGCGTTTGGATATGGGTCATTTTCAGTTGATAAGGTCTTTCTGGCATTGGATTGGCGTGGACGTGGATGGGTCATTTTCAGTTTGATAAGGTCTTTATATGGGATTGGCGTTGGGATATGGGTCATTTTCAGTTGATAAGGTCTTTCATGGATGGCGTTGGATATGGGTCATTTTCAGTTGATAAGGTCTTTCCTGGATGGCATGGCATCACTTGCAAGGTCTATCCTACAGGGTCAGTAAAGGTCTTCTCATTGGATGGCCTTGGATATGGTCATTTTCCAGATTGATAAGGTTCTTTCCTGGATGGCGTAGGATATGTCATTTTCAAGGTCTCCTCATGGATGGCGTTGGATATGGGTCATTCCCAGTTGATAAGGTCTCATCCATGGACGTTGGATATGGGTCATTTTCAGGGGGGGGGGGGGGGGGGGGGGGGGGGGGCTTGGGGGGGGGGGGGGGGGGGGGAGGGGTGGGGGGGGGGGGGGGGGGGTCATCAGGGTGGGGGGGGGGGGGGGGGGGGGATAAGGGCTCTTTCATGGATGGCGTTGGATATGGGTCATTTTCAGTTGATAAGGTCTTTCCTGGATGGCGTTGGATATGGGTCATTTTCAGTTGATAAGGTCTCTCATGGATGGCGCTGGATATGGGTCATTTTCAGTTGATAAGGTCTTTCATGGATGGCACGGATGCGATATGGGTCTTTTCAGTTGGGATAGGATGGGTCTTTCATGGATGGCGATAGATATGGGTCATTTTCAGTTGATAAGGTCTCTCATGGATGGCGTTGGATATGGGTCATTTTCAGTTGATAAGGTCTTTCCTGGATGGCGTTGGATATGGGTCATTTTCAGTTGATAAGGTCTCTCTGGATTCTGGATATGGGTCATTTTCAGTTGATAAGGCTCTTTCATGGATGGCGTTTGGATATGGTCTCATTTTCAGTTGATAAGGTCTTTCCTGGATGGCGTTGGATATGGGTCATTTTCAGTTGATAAGGTCTTTCATGGATGGCGTTGGATATGGGTCATTTTCAGTTGATAAGGTCTTTCATGGATGGCGTTGGATATGGGTCATTTTCAGTTGATAAGGTCTTTCATGGATGGCGTTGGATATGGGTCATTTTCAGTCATTTAAGATAAGGTCTTTTCATGGATGGCGTTGGATATGGTTTTCACTCTTTTCATCAGTTTGATAAGCGGTCTCTCATGGATGGCGTTGGATATGGGTCATTTTCAGTTGATAAGGTCTCTCATGGATGGCACTGGATATGGGTCATTTTCAGTTATCTTATTTAACCTTTTAAAGTCAACCACTACTCGATAAATCTTGTCTTTCTTTGGAACTAGCAAAAGTGGAAAGGACCACAGAGATTTTGATGGTTTTATTATTCTTTGCTTCTTCATTTCTTGCACATCTCTTTCAATAATCTTCTTCTGGGAATGTGCTACTCTACAATATATAAATTGGCTTTGTATTCTGTGGAATATCTATTCTATTTCCCCTCTATTGCCAAGGGTGTCTCCCTATATGGCAACTATATCACTATATTCACTTAATAAATCGATGAGTTTCTCTCTTCCCGAGTTTTCTTTGATATCCTTCAAGTGAGTTCATATCTTTACTCTTCTCAATTCTGTTTCATGAGTTGAATGTGTATTCTCTTTAATGATGGATGCTCTTGTTTCCTTCTCTACCACTTGAATAGGAAAATTGTAACTTCTACCTAAAATTTTCCCCACCTCACTTTCAATTTCGATGACATCGTCTTTTAATGAACCCTAAGTACGATTCATTTTTTCAAGAGCTTTCGAGGGTAGGCTTCCCAACAAAAAAGCTAACCTTAACAGATTTTGGCCGTTTTCAGTTTTTTTTACCATTTGACCTACTAAAGTCGTTGTCCATAGAGTGTCTGTAACTAAGTGGCTCCATTCCTTGAAATGGCTAAATAACTGAGGATTGTTTCTGAGGTAGTGTATTTTGTCTACTCTCCATCCTTGAACTATCTTTGTGAGGCTGATAACAGGGTCTTTTTCGCCTACTTTGGAATATATTCTCCCTAGGTATTGCTTTAGTTCTTCCAATTTTTAATTCTTCTATGGGCACTAGAATGAATATAACACCCTATATCTCCTGATGATAAATCAAGATAGGCTTTGGCTTCATTTAGCTATATTATTTAAATGGGTTTCTACTTGCTTGATCCATGTTTCTAGATTGCAAGCATCATGTTCTTTCCTTTTACCAAATTTTTTAATATGATCACTCGCATGTAATTTATGAGCAACTGTGGAGGTTGTGTTTGATGAAGCTGAAGGTGTAGGTGTAAGTGTAGCCATTGTCAATTGGTTTGTTTGGCTTCTTGTATGAACAGGAGTTCTTACTTTTAGTAGAGGAGCTGATGTAATCTCGTGGGATTTCAAATGAAGGGAAGGAGTGACTACTTGGAATACATTGCTAATATGGTCTACTATAACGTACTACCAGTTGTTTTGGTTGAAAATGGGACAGAGGCCCTGCATGACGTCATCAATCCAAGATGGCCGCCACTATGTACTAGATGCTCTTAGATTTTCATCTATAACTCGTTTTAGAGTTAACTTAAGAAAAATTTCGTCAATAATTATTTGTTTAATATAAAAAAACAAACAAAAAGTATAGGAGCTTTAATTTAATAAATCTTACAGTTTGCGAGCTATAACCAATTTTTAAATTTTTTTTACTGTATATACCCTGCTTCTCATTGCATTTACATTATGATGACGTCATACAGGGCCTCTGCCTTCCTTTCATTCAAAATCCCACGAAGTAAGGTTTTCAGATATGCTCCTCTACTATTTCTTATTTTGTGCCGATCTCTTTCTGGGCATCTACTCATTAATGGCAAGTAATTTCTTAAACATTAAATATAACTGAATTGTGATAAAGTTATGGTAGTAATATCTCTAAAAAAAATAAAGTCAAACTATGTCTTAAAAATCACAACAGAAATCATAAACACTGCTACCCTAATTAAAGTAAATTTAATAATCACTGAAAAAAATCTAAACATTTGCAATAAAATAAACTAAAAATAAAATAAAATACAACACGGGTTAGTAATTACAAATGTTGGAAAGGTCATAATAATTGATTAGTACTAATTAGTAAAATTGTTGCTAAAATATTTATGTACCTATTTACCCTCAAAGTGCGAGTCTGTTGTGTCATGGAAAATGTCAAACTTCGGTTTGCGTTATAAAAAAGTGGGGATGTTTAAGGACCTTTCATTTTACTTGTCAAGGTGTCAGGACTTCTTCTTTCATCTGGACTGCGGATTTGTACAATCTTCTTGACTGCGTTACTGGGATGGAGACGTCTGGATACGTGTAGCTCTTGCGTTGGCGTTGCTGGGACTTCTTTCTCTCTCACGCTGATCATCAAGGGGAAATGAGTGCGTTCTTCTTCGTTGATTCTTCTTCGCGTTGACTGCTGCGTAAAATTGATCTCTCTTTCTTGCTGAGCGAACTGCTATCTTCTTTAATTTGTCGTAAACCGGTGTAAACA
The DNA here is from genome assembly GCF_015104395.2 of Macrobrachium nipponense. Taxonomy (NCBI): domain Eukaryota; kingdom Metazoa; phylum Arthropoda; class Malacostraca; order Decapoda; family Palaemonidae; genus Macrobrachium; species Macrobrachium nipponense. The sequence goes on from NC_087202.1 coordinate 118,360,181, forward strand.
TTTGAGATGACTCCCTCTAAATGTGTCTCCCTGAGTTATTTGAACTAGTTTGACAGTATTGACAGCACCCCCTAGTCATTTGAACTAGTTTGACAGCACTCCCCTAGTCAGGTTGAAATGACTCCCATTTTTGAATGCTCAAAATAAAACAATACACGAGCAATTACAATTTTGTTACAAAATTTCAGCGACGTAGAAATGAAACCCTGACTCGTTCTCAAGATACACAGTCTCGCTAACCATACTGTCTTTTGATTATGTATGTGCCATTTGTAAGTTGGACCGAACTTGGCCCACACAAACACGTTCACATCGAACAGGTTGGCTGCCGCTAATATCTTTGTTGTAGTCCCTCAGACTTTATCCTGTCGCATTGAAACGTTTCTGGTCTTTTCGGTGATGCTAGCATAATCGCATATTAAGCTCCTGATGACGGCGTGGTCCTCTTCTCCGGTGATGGCATATGACAATGAGCGAAAGAGAGAGTTTCCGTCTCCTTCAATGTCCTTAACTAGAAGTGGGTCGCTGGTATTCATGAAATTTGTATTTGTTTTTCCAGATGGACCTGATTTCTTTTTAAATTTCAGGCGTCCACCACAGTTGTTGCAGATGTCTCGCTGCTTTGCGACCGTCAAAGGACAGACCTTGTAATTTATCTCCTGTTGCTCACACCCGACGATCTGGACTCTTGGAGATGGCGGAGATAACGGTGGGGAGGAGACTTTAGAAACAGCGCGTTCGAAGGTCTTCAGGTTGCATCCGTACACTTTTTTGAGGACAGTTTTCGTAGTTGCATTGAACCACCTCGTAGGGACCATCCCGTGGGTCATTCTGCTTGCCTCCTTTTCTGTAGCGCAGCTCCTTTTTGTCAAAAACAAAATTTTTCTGTTTATATCGCCTCTTCGCAAAAATCAGCTTGTTGGTTTTTCTGGGTAAGTTTAATGTTGGCATCTGCTTTCTTGAAGACAACATCGTGTAAGAAATTTACATTATTATGGTATATGGAAGATTATCATATATATCACAACGTTCTGTAAAAAAAATTACGTTATTTAAACAAAACAAAGAGCCAACCTGTTATGTGAATTCAAGTTTTGACAGAGTTGTTTGGAAATCTGTCTCATCAAATTCGGGTTCGTCGTGATTAGATGTAAAGCAAGCGAACTCATTGTCCACATTGATTGTCAACATCTTGAAACAGCACAGATTTTTTTGATAAGTACAGGTTTACCTTGATATGACTTAACATGAAAACATTTAAGCCAGTTTTCATGTCGACCACTCAGAGTTCGAAGGAGAAGATTTTGAACAGTTCGGTTTCTGCGCTCGACTAATCCATTAGCCTGAAATTAATAAATAGGATATATTTGCTTTAAACTAATTAAATTGTTATAATCATAATTAATATGATAATATAGTTGCTTTAAATTAGCAAAACATTTATTAATATTAATATGATAAAAATTACTTGAAGATGGTAAGCAGATGTGGTTCCCTGTGTTGTTCCAGTGAGCTTGCTGAGCGGAGCGCTTCTAAGACTGAGTTTACCAACTCTCTTCCCGGGTCATTGATTTGTATGGCAACACATAAACACATACATGACGACAGATAATATTGTCCTCGTACAAGAACAGAGCCACTTCGGTAGCTTCCTTCGATTTTAAAGGAGGGTAAAGCGTATTTTCTTTCTCCTGTGTTTCATGCACTAATTTTTTCGTCTTTATCGGTGATCGTGGAGCTTGTATGTGGCTAAATTGTCTTTAATCTTGTATAAGGTCTTTATTTTCGGAATGGAGATTTGCGTGTGGAGTGACTGAATCTTCGGTGGAACACTTGTAGCCAGTTACACTTTCTCACTGTGTTTAGAAGGGAAACACTGTCACATATCTTGATATTTTATTGTATTATTGCAATCTTCGATTGGTCTTGAAGTTAACAGTCATTTTCTAGATTTAGGGAAAGCACTCTCTTGTCGGCTATTGAGTTCGAAAAAATCCTTTAAACTGCCACCAAAATTTCTGTTGAAAGGGAAGGAGTTCACTTTTTAATTAATTATATCTTTTTCACGTGGGCTTTCACTTATCAGGAACAGTTTACATGTTGTGTTATTCTTTGCACTCAACTTATCGTGCTTAAATGTCAGCTAACTTGAAAACATAAAATGTTATAAAATCTTGTTTGTACAATGTAAAATGTTTCCCTAAATACATTTATTCCTGTCTTGAAATTCTGATAAACTTTCCACCTTTAATTGGGTAGTTGTAACTGAGTCTTTTTCTCAAAAGGCACTTTGTAACTTTCATAAGTTGGTAAACTTGCATTTAGAATTCTTACTATTCTTCTTATGTGCATTTGTGAAAATTTAGATAAGTTCACAAATCACTTGGTGCCCTCAACGTCACTTCCACAAATCTCTAACGCTCCTTCTGTTCGTGGCTTCTCTTCAACTGCCTCTCCCTTCAGTGTCTTCATATATATGTGGTCAATCATTTGATGCCAATTTGATATAACTTTTCTCACTTTTGGTCCTTATGGGCTCTCTTTTTTCATTAATGTTTCACGTTCGCCTTTCCTGTACACTTGTTTGATGGCTGTTATTGAGTTAACGTGACGAGGCTCAAAAGGTCTCTGGGTGAGGTGGAAATTTCTATTATTTATTTCGGTTAACTTCTGACCTCTATTGATTAACTCGCTAAAAGCTCTGACCGCAATTTTTGCCTTGTGCTGTATTTGTGCGAAGGTTGGTTGGAGTCTGGGATCATCCTGTTCGTTATCGGCCCTTCTCTTTTTCTCTATGACTTTATCGGTAATTTTCTGTATGCCCTTATGTGCTTATTAGGCTATTTAGTTTATTTCATTTCAGACTCTAATACACAGACACATACTATATATATATATATATCTATATATATATATATATATATGTGTGTGTGTGTGTATATATAGTATATATATATATATATATATATATATATGTATATATATATATATGATATATATATATATATATATATATATATATATATATATATATATATATATAAATTTCTGACTCACATTATGATCGACTCCAGGTGTTTTAATTGAAAGACGAGACCGCTGTCAGCCAGGCCATATAAGTCATAAAAGAAGCTGGAACCAAAGTACCACTGTACCTAAGGCTTTACCTGTGCAGGGAAATTCGATTGAAATGCTGTTAATTGGGTCACTGCTGAGTCGGGAAGCTGGGGAAAACTCGCTGAAATACAAGGCAGTTAGCGGCGGTCTCGTCTTTCAGTTGATAGACCTTGGATTCGATCCTTATGTGAATCAAAAATTTATCTCTGTTCCACACGTGATTTTGTGTTGATTTTATATATATATATATATATATATATATATATATATATATATATATATATATATATATATATAATATATATATATATATATATATATATATATATATATATATATATATATATATATATATACATGAGTATATATGCTTATAATCACTTTAGCACGTGATTCGTGTATCATACATTATCACAAGTGAAAAATAAGAGACGGGTTGTAGGTCCTGACTGGTTTCGACTTTATTTCTAAGCCACTGGCGAAGAATCTCAGTCTTGGTGATGGTCTGAGGATAGGAAATGGAAGAGATGTAAAGGAGAATGCCTTCAGAGATAAAAAGGGAGTTACTCGTAGGATCCCGATCTTGTTAGCAAAATGAAAAAAATCCTTCCAGAAACTGACCTAAAACAAGCTTAGGTGTCTGGTGTGAGCAGGAATAAGTAACTCTGACCCCTGAAAGTAAGCGGATATAGTAAGACATAAGTTAATAAAATTGCTATTTATTTGCGTTTGAGTAAACAAAGATGGTGTGTGGTTGGATGTGGATGTTTTACAAAGGTAAATGGAGTCATTGTGGCTCTGGCTGTCTCGGATATTGATACGTCTGGTAAATTCCTAATGGAATGTTTCCTTAAATTTGTTATATTCAAAGTTAAACTGTGTACATGAATCTGTCCTTATTAAGGAGAACACCTCTACCATTATTTACATTGATCTGACATTTGATATAGAATGGTTGTCAATCAGGACCAAAGAAATATAAAATGGCGTTGCATTATAATTAACTGATATTTAAGCAATGATTTATCAAACAGAGAACTGATTTAATCAACTGGCTTATTATTATGCAGCTATTCTCTAAGGTCAGAAGACTCTCTCCCTCTGTCAGTAGACATAAGTACATTTTTTGTCATCCATATAGGACCCCCTGAGAATTATCCTGCAAACCACTAGTTAAAAACCCCCGAAGTAAATATTTGACAATAAAGTCTATTTCTTCTATTGGTTACGATAAAGTGAATGGAAGGGTGGCGTTGGGTCCGTCCAGTCAACTGCTCTTGCCGGATGAAGTACTTATGGTAGTAAGCCAAACGTTTTGCGACAGTTATCTAGCTGTGTTTGCTTCACATTGTTGTTTACTTTTATTTTATGACACAGGGTGCAAACTTCATTGCAAGGCTAGGGAGCCATTCAATTGCAAGAGAGGATAGGATGCAAGAGAACAAAGCCCGTACATGAAGGCAGAGAAAAATACAGCGAAGTAGACAAGTCAAAATAAATATAAAGGAATATGCATGCATGAACGTCAGTATGATTCAGATATGCTGAAGCTTTGGCACTTGGAACTTTAAGGGTAGTGCCTGCACAGTGGGTACATGTGTTTAGTATGCAAACATATTCCATAGAAAGTGGAAAGACTAATGTGCTTTACGCAGTGGAGATCAGAATTAATGATAAAGTGGAATAAAGTGTCATTGGTGTGGAAGCAACTGAAAAAATAGTATTGCACACGCAAATAGGTGTAGGAAGCTCACGTTGCTGTTATTAAGAGATTAAGAGATACGTTTCATCATTTCGTCAATCTACCCAAGAGTTTCTTGATTAAGATTTTTTAATCTTAACTAGCATAGGCCTAATAAGAAGAGAAAGAAAAGAAAATAGTAAAGATAAGCTGATCTTTCCCATTTTCAGATGACTCCCGTTGATGACAACGTCGAGTTAACGTGCCAGGCAGAGGAAGAAGAAGACGAAGAAGAAGAACAGCGCGAAGAATGCAGAGCGAATTTCAAACCTGACGATGATCATGGACAGCCTCATCATCTTCAGATGATCATCCAAAGCCCTGCGGCCAGGCACGAGCAGGCAACAAATGCCCCGTCGGAAGAGACATGTGAAGAGGAGTTTCTCTCCTGTGGAATGGAAGAAGAAATCTTAGGACCCATTGAAGACACAATGTGAGTGAAATTGTCAAATTAGATATATTAGTAAAGGAAAATGTAGATGTAGATTTTCTTCAGATTTGAGTTGTACACACTCAAACACACAACCATTATCCACCACCTATTGTACACACACACACATATATATATATATATATTATATAATATATATAGTATATATATATATATATACACACATACATATACATATACATATATACAAAAATACAACATACTACACAATACATCATACTACATACATACATACATACATAACATACATACATACATATTATATATAGATAATATATATATATATATATATATATATATATATATATATGAACAGAGCAACAGCCTTGAAGAAAAAATGCTAAGTACTTTCGTCTTATTAACAAGCCATGGTCATAGCAACTAAAGATTTACAGAGACAGGGATCAGTATATGTATATGGTGGGTATAAGTCTTAAGGGGAAACATATTGGTAATCCTCTTTATTCAGCTTTCAAATCCTACTTCAACAAATGTTTTATTATCGGGTCAAACGTAAACAATCCTTGACTTACTTTCAAATGATTCTCCCAGGTTAACTGAATCAAAACAGATTCTAACAAGTTCCTGGAAATACTTTTCGTTATAACGTGACAATATTTGGCTTTAAGCAAGGTCTAGAAAGAGAAAGTCTGTTCAAAAGTGACACAAATTTCGACCAAGTTAGCGCATCACGTCTCGCTGCGAACGGAGGGCTATTTGTCTTATCAGTCAGGTCAAGAATTAACAGTATTCTAAAAGTTATTTTGAAATTGTTAATATTATAAGAATCCCATACAGAATAGAAATCTATTGTTCTCCGTTTGTTTGTTGTAAGCTTTAGCAGTGCAACACTTAAGCTGCAAAATATATTTAGTCAAGAATGTAGAAACCTGGTAATGTTATGCATTTGTTTATTTACTAATTTGTTTGCAAAATTTGCTGGGAGATCGACTTTCTATCCTTGTGGAAAGTAGTATTTTGTTTTATTTATATTTTGTTCGTTTTTATTATATTAAAGATGAGATGAGCAGGCAGGCATATGTGTGTTTAGCACATAAGATTTTTTAACGGAAACATTAGATATAAGGGTCTTTAGATTGCACTTAAGCGGAACGAAAAATGTGGGTGTGGGATTTGCTGTGTTTCATCAATAATGGTCATTACATAATTATATATTCCCTTTAATGGAGGGTTGATTGATTTTTTTAGTCTAGCATTGCAAGCGAAGTTTTCTCTTGTCAGGCATGATTTCATGGAGAAATTTGATAGATTAGGTGGCTGAATCCCGACCACAGTAATTTTGTGCGTTGGTCTTATGTTGTGCATGCGTGTGCATTTGTGTTTGTGCTACGGTTATAGTGCTAGCCTTCATACTTTCCGTGGATTCTGTTGATTCTCACTCGTATGCGATGTTCAGGAACGGTGTTGTCCGAAATCTCTCTCTCTCTCTCTCTCTCTCTCTCTCTCTCTCTCTCTCTCTCTCTCTCTCTCTCTCTCTCTCTCTCTCTGGCTACGTGACATAGGGATGATATTTCGTTTTGTTATCTATATTATTTTTTTTTTTATACATTTAGCTTAATTTATTTCGAAATAGAGAAATTCGAAAATAAGCCATATAGTATAAAAAGGTAATAATTAGGGAATGCATAATAAAAACTTATATATATATATATATATATATATATATATATATATATATATATATATATATATATATATATATATATATATATATATAGTATATACACATATATGTTATATATATATATATATATATATATATATATATATATATATATATATATAACAATATATATATATATAATATATATATATATATATATATATATATATATACATATTATTAATATATATATATATATTATATACATACATATATATATTAATATATATATATATAATACATATATATATATATATATATATATATATATATATATATATATATATATATATATATATATGATATATATATATATATATATATATATATATATATATATATATATAATATATATGAAGATAAAAGGCCCATTAAACACTATTTTGAAGTTGCAACCATTATTTCGAGCACTTCCTAATTTGACAGTCATTGACTTAGAGAGATTATTAACATAATTAAATAGGAGTTATATATATATATACTATATATATATATATATATATATATATATATATGTATATATATATATATATATGTATATATATATATATATGTATATATATATATATAGAATATATAAATATATATATATATATTGTCTCTAGCGGAGTTCAGTCTCTAGCTAAGTTCAGCGCTAATGCAGACTTTTATCGGAATGAAACCCTTATGACACAGTATGCAACTATAAATATCACCAGTTTTCAAGTACCATTGTAAAGATTGGTGACAATACCAGGATTAATTTATTAAGTTTCCAGGGAAAAAGAAAAATTGGTGCAACCGACTTGCGATTTTTTTAAATAAAAAATTATGGAGAGGCTCTTCCAAAAAGTATTATGGCGATGCAAACGTACTCTAGTAGGTGAAATCATAATATTTGCAGATGTGTACCACTAGACGTTAAACGCAAATTGTCTAAACTAACAACATATATGAATGGAAATAAGATTTCTCAAAAAATTTATGTGATGCATAAATATAATTGCAATGTACAACTCTTTATCATTTATCATTGGTTATGAAATAATAACCTCTCTCATGAATTTTCTTTTTCACCTATAAGTTTTTTAATTATATTCTTGATGATGTTATGGCAAAGTTCAATATTCTATGAATGAAACGAATCTTTTATTGGTCTTCCATATCTCTAAAAACAATTAAAACCATTGTATTTTGCTTAATCACACTTTTGCAAAAATGTTGGGTAAAACCCGTTATTAACATTAAAATCTTTTGGTATATAAACATACCCTTCTACGTCTTTCTATACCCACTCGCCGCGTTACGTAGGGTATCTCCGCCTACCTGCGCGTGAACAGACCAAGGCTTTGAGTCCAGGATATTCTGTGGGACTTTTCACTTAAATGTAAAAATAGAGCATTATTAGAATAACCTGTTCTTAGAGAGTATTTGTGGTCTTTAATCTGGTGTTCAATTCTTTGTTGGTCCGACCTTAGTAAAATAAATCACAATCCATACATGGAATTGTGTATAAACCATTCCTATCTTTTTTTTTTTTTTAGGGGGGGGGGGCGGGTGGCGGATGTGTGATTTCGTATAAGTATGTTTTTTTTTATGTTATTATTATTATATGTGAATGATATATTTGCATTAAACAGTTATAAAAAAGGATTTAAAGCTTCAAATCCAATAAAATGTGGTAAACAAAGGGTGTTTGAGGACACTTATTTTTTTTCCGATTTTCCATAGAAAGTCGTAATAGCTTTATTGTAACACATATCCATAATATAGGTTGGCTAGAATAGGTCTCTTCCTATTTTTCTGATGCTGTCTAATTCTTGATCGAAAAAGTCAGGACTGACTATTCTCAAGGGTCGAAGAAACTTTGATGGAATAACTGGCCTTTTGATATTTATTATGATGTCCTGAATGATAGTGTACATGTGACAAATTATTTGCCTATTTCTTATAAATTCTAAATTTACAACTAAAAAGTTCCCGTTTTATATAAATACCCCCTCCCCCAATAAAGGTGCACAATCGTCTTTCTCTAACTCAAGTGTTAATTTGATAGAAGGGGCTATATATATAATTTAGTTGAGCCATTATATTATTTACATCCAAATCTTTGGGTATCATGGCTAAAAGATCATCATGTTACAGGAAAATGGAAAATCGGGGATGTTACAGACGTTCAAATAATTTCATATATAGATTCGAAAGAACGGGCGAAAGTAGGTTTCCCATTGCTATACTAAAAGTTTGTTTAACATATTATATTCACCGTTTAAAGTAAATTTACAGCTACATATGCAAAACCTTATTCATTCTAATGACCTGGCTAACTGATATTGGCAAATCAAGTTTATGTAATTCATCTTTAGTGAATAAGGAACGTACAGTAAAACTTATTAACCTTAACGATGAATTACATAAACTTGATTTGTCACTATCATTTAGCCAGGCCATAGAATTAATAAGGTTACACATATGCGATTGTAAATTTATTAAACAAACTTTTGTTATGGCAATGGGAAGCCCACTTTCGCCTGTTCTTTCAAATTTATATGCTGACATTTCTGAACGCCTGTACATCCCCAAGATTTTCCATTTTCCTGTATCATTGTACCGATATTTTGATGATATTTTAGTCATCATACCCAAAGGTTTGGATGTAAATAATATATTGGCTCAACTGAATGATCAAAGTCCCTTCTATCAAATTTACACTTGAATTAGAAAAAGACGATTTTCACCTTTTTTGGACATTTAAATTAAACAGGAACCTCTAATTTGTAAATTTAGTATCTATAGGAAAAAGACAAATAATTTAACACATGTACACTATTATTCAAGACATCATATGAATATCAAAATGTCAGTTTTTTAATCAATGATTCTTCGAGCCTTGCAAATAGTCACTCCTAACTTTTTAGATCAAGGATTCAAAAACGTCAGAAAAAATAGGAAGAAATCTATTCTAGCCAACCTATAGTATGGATATTTGTTACAATAAAGCCATTAAGACCTATGGAAAATCGGAAAGAAAAAAAGAAGTGTCCTCAAACACCCTTTGTTTACCACATTTCATTGGATTTGAAGCTTTCTAACATTTTAAAAAATTGTTTATTAATAATGTATCCTTCACATTCTTCTTCTTTCGACCTTATTAATCCTACTCGAGTCAACTTTTTCTATCTATTTCGATTCCTTGCATCTTCTTCCCCCAGTCCCACCTCACCCATATCCCTCCCCACCACATCCATCCATCTAATCCGCTGACGGGCCACACTTCTCCTCCCCTATCACTGGCATATTCTTAGCTCTCTTGATTGGTTCCACCTCCTCTCTTCTTATTACATGGCCATGGTATCTCAGACGAGCTTCTCTAACGTTCTGCTTTACATTGCATTTATTACCCCTATCAAAACTACACAAGTGGCAACTCTTACCTTTCAGTAGCTGGTCGGCCTCTCTCTGCAAGCATTCTTCTTATATCTTGACTCTTCTCCTATTACAGCAATCCATCACACCGTCCTCATCTTGGTTCTTTCCAATAGTCTTTCCTCTCAAGTGCCCAAGTTTCTGCCCCATATAACAGTACATGCATGATAACTGTCTTATAAATCTTCATTTTGAGCTTTAATGGCATTTTCTTGTCTAAAACATCTCCAGTTACTTTCACTCTGTCTCACTGCTGTCTCAGTACCTCCCTCCTCTTTTATTATTGATCCCATGAAATCAAACTCACTGTTCTGCTTTAGCACTGTACCATCTTCCATTTGAATGTTTATCTCTTCATGTCCTTCTCTACTACTAATCATTAGCTCTGTCTTTCCAATGTTCACTTTCAATCCTTTCCCTTCTAGGGCCCCTTTCCATGCTAAAACCTTTCATGCAGTTCTTCTTCTTCTGTGTCTGCTATAATAACTAAATCATCAGCAAGCATCAGTTCCCACAGTCCTTCAGATGTCAGTGTGTCTATAACGACCAGGAACAAGAATGGACTCAGAGCTGATCCCTTCACAGGGAATGCCTCAGTCTCCCCATATCTTTTTCTGTACAGTGGTCCCTTGCCCTTTCATACATCATCTTCACTAACGTTACCAACTTCTCTGGTACTCCTCTCTTTCTCAAACACGAATAGACTACACTTCTTGGTACCCTTTCATATGACTTTTCAAGATCCTCAAAACACGTAAACTTTCCTGTTTCTTTCTAGATACTTTTCTTGGACTTGTTTTACTATTAAAATAGCGTCCACTGTGCATTTCCTTTCATAAACCCAAATTGCTGCTCATGTATATCTGTCAACTCTCTCAACCTTCCTACGACTATTCTTTTTTTCTAGTATCTTGAATACATGCCCCTAAACTATATTACTTTGTATTTCCCACAGTTTAACATGTCTCCTTTTTGTTTATACATTTTAATCATCCATCTATCGTTCCAGTCCCTTGCATTTCCTCTGCATCCCAGATCTTTTCCAATAGTATGTGCACCCACTCTTTGCCTAGATTTTCCAATGCTTTAATCATTTCTATTTTTACTTCTGACTTTCCTGTAGCTTTATTTACTTTTCCTTTCTTAATAGCATTCTCAACTTCACCCTCTCTGATGTTTGCATTGGTCCTTCTACTGGAGGAACATTTTTGAGTTCTTCCCACTCATTCTCATTATTTAATAGTTGTGAAAATTAGTCTCTACATCTTATCTTGACTTCCTCTTCCTCAGATAAGATTTTTCCAGTTTCATATCTAATAATTGCCACCTCTCCTATATCCTTCCTGTCTTTTCTTCTTGCTTCTGCGATTCTCTAGATTACCTTTTCTTCCTCAGGTGTTTCCATCTTCTCATATCATTCCCCCTTTGCAATCTTCTGGCTATACTCTTGTCCTTCACAGCTGTTTGAACCTCTTGATTCCACCAGCAGGTTTCTTTTCCTTGTTGCTGCTTAACAATTGTAGTCCCACAAAACTCTGCTGGTGCTGGTACCACAATCTCTTTCGTATCACCCCATACCTCCTCCTCTGATTCTGACATTCCACTTACAGACCTCTCTCCTTTGGCTCTCTCCTATTTACTTCTGAACTCTCTTGCCTTCTCCTCCTTCAGCTCCCAAGTGTTAATCCTCTGTTCCTAGTTAGGGCTTTTCTTTTCGTTATTGCCTTCAACCTAAAGTCTGCCACTACCAGTTTATGCTAAGCTGCAACAGATTCATTTGGAATAACCTTACAATCCATAATGATTTTCTTGTCTTCCTTCCTAACCAAAAACATAGTCAATTTGTCTCGTTTTGTCCACTTTTGTAAGTTACCAGAAGACTTCTCCTCTCAAACTGTGTATACAAGGCTACCAGATTCATAGCTTTTGCTAATTCATATAATATGTCACCTTCTTGGTTTCTTCTTCCAAAACCTCTTCCTCTGCGTATTCCTTCAAAACCATCAGAACTCTCACCTACATGGGCATCCATGTCTGATAACACTAGTACTAGTTCACTTCTTGGAACTCTTTCGATATATTCTTCTAATTTCCCTCTGAAATCCTCTTTCTTCTCCTCACTACACCCTTGCTGAGGGGCATATACCGAGATTATATGTCACATTCACTTATCTTTCACAAACTTTAAGCCCGTGAGCCTGTCACTGATACGCTGGACCTCTGTGACATTTTCCTGCAAATCTGGATGGAGAATAATTCCTACCCCATTTCTCCTTGTATCTTTTCCTGCGTAATAAACTTTATATCCTTCTCCCAGCTTTTTTTTCACTTATTCCCTTCCATTAAGTCTCATGTATACACAGGATCGTAATTTTCTTTCTCTGCATGACATCAACCAACTCTCTTCCTTTTCCTGTGAGCTACCTACATTCCAATTTCCAATTCTCATTGTCCCTTTCTTTTTCCAATCCTCTCTCCTCACTAACTTCTTTAGCCGCAGTCGTGACTTCTGCGGTACCCTTTGCATATTTCTCACTGCTGTCAGGGAATACTGCAGCGTCGCTTACGGGGTACGCCCTAGCCCTATTGCATTCCATCATCGACTTGAGATTCATTATTTAAGTTTTGCCATTTGGCTTGAACAGGCAGTAACTTTCCCCATTTATCTATGCTTGAGACTGGCAGCCAAATGACTGGCTTGTCAGCCCACTGGCTGGGTCCATAAATGTATCCTTCTCAAATAATAATAGAAAAACATGCTTATAAAAAATCGCGCCCCGCAAAGATAGCAATGTTGTATACAAAATTCCATGCATGGATTATGATTCATTTTACTTAGGTCAGACCAGTAAAGAATTTAACATCAGATTAAAACAACACAAATACTCTCTAAGACTAGGTCAACTAATAATGCTCTATTTTTACATTTAAATGAAAAATTCCAAATATTGTCACGTTGTAATGAAACTATTTCCGGGAACTTGTTAGAATCTGTTTTGATTCATTTAACCTGGGTGAATCATTTTAATGGAAGTCGAGGGTTTTTTTCTTTTGACCCGGTAAAAAAAACATGTTCAAGAAGTAATTGAAAGATGAATAAAGAGGATTGCTATTAAGTAGATTTTTTTGTTAATCCGTTGACCGTTCTATAACCTCCAAACCTTTCTGTATCCCCATATGACATATACCTACCATATATAGGGTCTGTCTCTGTATATCTTTAGTTGCTGGGACCATATCTTGGTAATAAGAAGAAAGTACTTAGCATCTCCAGTGTTTCAATTTTCCTTCATGGCTATAACTTTGTTCGTATAATCATCACGCTTTTAATTTTGCATGAATTAAAATCAAACACACACACATATGTGTAGGGCTGAGCCTTTGTATACAAGGTGCCCTGTGGGTTATTAAGACCTGCGATGTTATACGCAATTATCTGTTTGTATACTTCCCATCCTCGTCGGAGATTGCGACGATAATTCCTAAGTCAGTATCTTCTTTGGGTATAAAGGCGAAGATGTTTCAAACTCATGATGATAAACTTAACAATATATTTGCGAAACTACATCTCTTGAGTAGAGGTAAGAAGGCGGTTAAGACAACTTGATTCTAGGAGAGGAAGTAGAGTTCTGAGTTACAATGCATTTACAAAATCATAGGAGAGCAAAGCTTAGCTCAGCATACTAACATACAGACAGACGAACATATGAGAGGAGGTCACGTAGACGTCTGTGGGTTATAGGTCAACATGTTCCCAAACGAAAGCACTGTGACCTGTTTACACAACAATGGATTTGATTACCACAGGCAAATGCAAACCAGGATGCTGACTGATACAACACATCAAGGCTTAGCCTACATTATCTTATCTGGTCCGATTACACTCCTGCAAGCACACCGGTTGACCCCTTGGGTCACGGGTTTTAATTAATCATAGTTTTTAGTTTTTATATATGGAATAACACACATTCCATATAATTATATGTAACACTTTTATATGTATATATGTATGAATGTATATATATATATATATATATATATATTATATATATATATATATATATATATATATATATTTAGTGTGTAAGGTTTTCTAATATAATCTAAAATAATGGTGACTTGTTTTTCGAAAACTAGTTCTTAACACATTCAGAAACCCTCGCCAAATGTCTTTCCAGTCTGGTGTTTTCTCCTTGCTTACACAGAGTACTTGGGCCGAGTCTAGTTACACTTGGTTTATGAACTGCCTAAAAGTAATTCTGGAACCCTCTTACTTAAACATTTTCTTCTCCTAGAAATATGTACACAACCAAAAGTGAGTGTCAAAAAAACTTGAAAATTTGGACATAAAACACACACATCACTGTATAGGCGTAAAAAAAATAAAAAAAAAAAAAAATAATAATATAAATATATATATATATATAAATATATATATAATTATATATATATATATATATATTATATATAATATATATATATTATATATATATATATATATATATATACAATATACATATACACACATACAGGGTTGTAACGCGAGTTATGCAAATATTTTAGTATTTTGGGAAATGAAAGAAAAATTCATTGTGAGCAGAAAATGTTCTATAAGCATATGCGTTTTAAGGCTATGTCGGTAAGGTGATTTTTTAAAATAGCGTTATCATTAAACGGGACATGTCGGAGTGAGGAGTTTGGGATGGGGGTTGAGGAATTGCATTGGGCAACTGGATTGCTAGTCTTTTAATTATGAAATATTAGAAATGATTTTTTTTCCGTTGAGTGGTGTTTGATGATACTTTTGATGGAAAAGGAGAGATTTTTTTATTATACATTTTAAATCTTTGATCTGTTTGTAATGAATTGGCCTATCATTGATGGAGGAGAGATTCCATTAGGCTTGCTTTTCTTTTCTTTATTGGAGACCAGTGAATACCATTGATGGAGAAGGAGGTTTCAGTGATGCATGCATTTTTTCCCCTTTATTCAGTATGTAAAGAATACATTAGATTTAAAGGTATCTTATTCACATAGGCATATTCACTGATTTCCTTTTTTGTGTGGGAAACCAAAATAACATTTTAACAGGCCAAGTGTATGCAAAAATAAGGAAGTTGGCTGCAGAAGGCGCCACTGGTAAATGGGAGAGTGCCTCGGAGACGACTCTAAATGGCAGTATGAGTTCCCCAATGATAAGGGTGGCACTTGGCACTGATATTCAGTGGGGTTCCGATTAACCAGTGGATTACTCAATGAATAATGCCTAACATGCACATAGATGGTACCAGAAGAGGTTATGAGTTACGAGGAACTGGATAATTTGAGTCACTTCTAAAGTTCTTTGCCTAAAAGAATTTTAGGTTAAAAGATTCGTCTTACTCGGCTAGTCTAGCCTAGCTGTGATTAAGCTAATTGCTAGAATTCTTGCAGAATACTGGTTATGGGTGCCATTATTACGAGTGTTGGAGGGGGAGGTTTGATTAGCTTACCTTTGATCTTTTTTACTTTGTGTCCAGGGACCTCATCACTCATAAAGTAAAAAATTTGAAAGTTATATATGAATATTTTGCCATTTTTTCCACGGGAAAAATAATATTGTATAATGAAGGCTGAAAGTGGTAGCATTATTCTCAGGTTTCATGTAGATTTCATTAAAACCTTCTATATGAATGAGACTTTGTTTGGCAAGTAAAATCCAAAGGCTATCGAACTGGTTAAGCCTATGTATGTTTATTCATGGCTATAAACCATATGCAAGACAGTTTTTCTATGAGAATAAATATTTATTATGACAAAATAATGTAAAACAAGAATAGGCCTATTGCGTCCATTCATGATTATGCATCATGTATGTAATTCGTTTTTAAAATGAGAACAAAATGATATTCTACTTTCAGACGAAACAAAATCAAACAATATTGGACTATGTATGGTTTTTCATTGCTTAAATCTCACGGAAGTTCGCTTTGAAATGAAATTAGACTAATCAGCACACTAATGAAATACAGGAAGACAGTAGAAATTAAGGATTTTCATTCATTGTAACACGTCATAAGAAAGTCAATCTTTGAACGAAAACAAATCAGTATTAACCCTTCTAATGAAATAGAAAAAAAAATATTAGGCCTATATGTGTCAACTCTGGAACGAAGCCAAACGATTACGAACTTAATCAGCTTTCCATGGAACTCTTCCTTCATTCATAAAACATTCAATAAACATTATGAAAGTCCTTGGGGGTCAAATTCAAACTCTTAACAAATCCGCTTAGGAGTATTTAATTCTTTTTGATCAAACATACTTTCACTGGACATCTTACTTGAGTTTTTTTTTATGATGTCAGCAAGTCAGTTACACCCAGAGAACCGTGTGTTGACGCCGTGACTGCTGCGGAGGACTGAGGAAAAAGCCTGTATCGTTAGTGGCGAAGATTTACCTACTCAGTACAACTATACAGTTATAACTGTGCAGGTATAATTGAACGTTAGTGGCGAGCTTAAAAGTAGAACTGTCAGTCGGACAGTCAACTAGAGGTCATTGATTGTCCTCATTTCTCGCCTAGCCTTCTTCGTGGCAACAACTATATGGCAGGGATGCAGAGGCGTTCCTAGAGTCTTTGGCACCCGGGGCGGGTTATTCCAGGCTAATATTCCTTTGCACCCCCCTCCCCACAAAGCCCAATAACTTCAGAATTTTGATAGGGAATGAATATATAGCTTTTGTTGTTGTTGATATCTTGTAATACTTCAACTATAATAGTACATTGACATTTCATTCTTAGTCACTTGTAATACATGATATTGTAGGCTAGATAAAACCATAATCGTAACTAAAACAAATTTTGTTTTGCAACAGAGAAGATATCAATGTAAAAGAAAGCATCTTTAAATGAAGCAAAATATTCTCCTTCTGATTTACTAAATTAGAAAAATTTTACACTTTCATTCTAAGTGCCTTAGCATCACCAAACTTGTCGATTACATCATCAAAATTAATATTCTTTACATACTCATTTTCTATAGAAATTATAGCAAGACTGTTCAATCTTGTTTGACACATTATTGATCGAAGATAATTCTTTATAAGCTTTAGCTTAGAGAAACTTCTTTCGCATATGCTACTGATACACAAATTGTTAAAAAAAAAGTCTCATGCACAGAGATAAATTTGGCAAGGATTCTCCAAAGCCCCATTTGAACTTGAGAAACTGTAAGATCGTTCGTCCAAGTGTTTGCTTCTTCAGTCGTGATTTTGTCGGTCTCAAGGTGTCTTCCGAGTCGCATAATTTCCACTTTGACCTCCTCTTCTGGAATTTGATTAAAAATCTTAGACATGCTTGAGGTACTTTCCCGAAGTTGTTCTTTATTCACAGAGAGCAATGTGTGTGGCTGAATGGCTACAAATGTTGACAGCACATTATCCATGGCCTCTGATCGAACATGCAGTTCTTGACTAAACTTATCTATACATTCATACATTGATCTCCTCATTTCCTCGTGCAATGTCAGTCCACTATTCCTAGCAAGCTCTCCAGGCTTTCTTTTTTTTATTCTTCCTCGTCTTTCCATGGATATCCCCACTTCTTCACATACGTGACTTGCATATACAATTGCTTTCTCACAATTTCATTGCGCTGACTTCTAAGGAACAATTTCAAACCTTTGATCTTTACACAGCATTTCTCCAAGCTTATTCCGTCTGTTTGCAAATATATCTTCCAATATATCACACCAGAATGAGAAAAATAACAAAATTGAAAAATCACGCACTGCTTTTAGTAAACTTTCAGCTGATCCTCATGTATCTACATTTTTCTTTTGGTCTGTCAATGCCTCCAAGGCTGTAATCAGCTTTTCAAATTGTTTTTTGAGTGGCTTTACAGCGACATAATGTGCACTCCATCTAGTCTGAGAGAGTTTTTTTAATTGTCAGGTCCATAATTTATTTCAGTTCTTCCCATCTGTGCGTTGAAAGTGCAAAGAAACAATAAAGTCTCTACTGTTCCAAAAGAGTGCATTCCACAAAGGTTTAAGGAATGATTAGCACATGGCACAAACAAAGCCTTTGGATTTAATTCTTTTATTTTATTCTGCACTCCACCATGAATACCAGCCATAGCTGCAGCACTATCATCTCCTTGACTACGGCAAAGTCTAATGTCTAGTCCATCATTCTCTAAACTACTTAGTATATCCTTTGTAAGATCACTTGATGTTTTTCCGGCAACAGGAATGAACCTCAAAAAGGACTCCCTCACTTCAACAGAATCACCTTCAATATGAACATACCTGATAATTTTAGACATTGATCAATTTTGATAAAAAGAAAACGAGCGATGTCTGCCTCAGAAAATCACTGAATAATAATAATAATAATAATAATAATAATAATAATAATAATAATAATAATAATACTTGGAAACTTCAAACGGAGGAATTGGATATATTCTATGAGCCTTTATGACACCCCCAATCAAGCTGTCACCGCGGGCCGGACCGCCCCCCCCCTCCCCCCCCATTTAGTACGCCACTGCAAGGATGGAAACTCCACTGGGTGATAAGGAGTTGGAGCTACATAGATTAGCTGTTGCTACGGCAATTCACTTAAAAATGTGAGAGGGAAAATGGCGCAACAGAGTATGGTCTAAATATTTCATATTTAAGGCCGGGTATTCACACACAGGTTTACTTGTCAGTCAGCCTGTCAGTTCATTGAAACACGTTAAAACGTATGTATGGACAACAGTTTGTGGGCGGAGTCAGTCCACTTACCAGAACTGATGAACTGATGGAATTACCTAAAGTTCTTTCGACCGACTGACAGGTGATCGCACGTGTGGATGGGTAATCAATGATTTAATGACAGTTCACCTCTAGATTTCGCCGGGGAAGGATGTCAGCCGCTTGGACCAGAATAAAAATAGACAATGTATAGGCCTAATTCATATCGCTGTTAGACTATACGGCGCTAGTTATAGACTGCTGTGAGTGCAAATCATATATATTATAAATAAAACTATTTCCATGTGATAAATACAATTTGTTATAGTCCTAGACCAGTGGGCTTCATAAACAGCTGAGGCAACCCATAAGACTAATTTAACCTTATTCATTAATATTGTATGAGAATAGACATCTCTCTTTAATAGGCAATATTTAGACCATACTCTTTTACGCCTTTTTTCTCCTTAACTATTTTGGAATGAATTGCCGCAGCAGTTAGTCTATGTAGCTCCAACTCCTTATCAGCCAGCTAAGTGTCCATCACTGCTATATAGTGTTGCCACGACGAAGGTTAAACGAGAAATGAAGGCAATGACCTGTAGTTTCACTGTCCGACTGAAGCAGTTCTACTCTTTGCGTGTGGACGCTCATCCGTTGAACGGTCGTGGGTGTACTCAAGGTCCTTTAAATATAGTTTTCCTTTAAATATCCAAATATAGGGTACATTGTTAACAGCAAGACGTCAGAGACATGGGTCCATTATATAGAGAAGGAAAACTCTATGCACCATCAGACGACTTTTTTTTCTAAACTAAAAATTTGTAGATAAATTTTTACAGCAATTCATGGCTATGGTCTTAGACCAGGAACGGAATGCATAAAAACAATGGCTGCTGAAATGAAATCTGCTGTCACTGGTGTTCCTGACGAGGTTGTGGAATTTTTTGCCAAAATCTCAGTATTTTTTAGA
The DNA here is from genome assembly GCF_015104395.2 of Macrobrachium nipponense. Classification (NCBI taxonomy): domain Eukaryota; kingdom Metazoa; phylum Arthropoda; class Malacostraca; order Decapoda; family Palaemonidae; genus Macrobrachium; species Macrobrachium nipponense. Next base: position 118,380,275 of record NC_087202.1, read on the forward strand.
ATGCGGTACCTCAACAACATTATCGACATGAGTAAAAAGAAACAGAGGACTTGCAGGAGTACAGTAAGAAAAACCATGAAAACAACAACTTAGTTTTTCCCTCAGGGTCCACACCTGGCTCGGTGAGAAACAAAACTCATGCATATCTCAATTCCATCACCATGAAACTGTCATCTTTGTTCTGTTAATCTGTTAGGATTAAAATGAGAGTTCATTGTACCAATACAACTTTCTCTATGTTAATCCTTAACTCGTTGTGTAGGATTTAGTACCAAAGACAACTTTCTCTACGTTAATCCATACCTCTTTGGTTAGGGATAAGTGACAGTCAGTACATTACAGTATTTGTGTTCCCTTGAAAGGTACCTCTATACCCTATGAGTTTTTGTTTAGAAGCATCAGATTATTATGAAACTTTGATGTATGGTCTACCATAAGGAAAATCTGTACTTTAAGTAAAACAAAATAAAAAATGCCTTTACCTTAAGAAGTATTTACTTGGAAAGGTATTCTTTCATTGTGTCAGAGTCAGTGCTGTCAGGGGAGACTGTTCGTAGTGTGACGTCATGCGCAGAGGGAATGTATTTTCGCTCGCTGATGAGCCGACCTCTCCGAGTATATTTAAAGGACCTTGGGTGTACTCAGAGTCAAAATATACCGGGTCTGCTCACGAGGCGGTACTAAAACCTATCCCCGCCCCTTGTGAAACGTCATCAGTTACAAAAGGACCATATCTTTATGAAACTATATTTACGATAACATTTTCATATGATTATATTTGCGATGGCGTTTTTTATATAAATTGTCCTCTTATTGCATGTTGCCGTATGCTACGTTAAAGTACAAAGAATGCTCTTCCAAATGATATATGGCACATTACAATTACGATTACTTTCAATCCCACAAGCGCACACAGAAAAAATTATCTACGCACACAAACATGTGCAATTACTTCATCCGTCAACCTACATACATTCACGTTTCGTTGCGTATCTGACTAAGGAATGATGATAGAAAGAAACTGGAAGATGGATTAGAAAGCTGATAAGATTTTCTATATAATGCATAAATAAAATTGAAAGGTGTTCTCAGAAATTTTCGAGGAATTCTAGGTCAAAGACGGACCAAAATTTTAAAATTTTGTGTAAATATTTACCACATTTTCTTACATAATTTTTCATCTTATTACGTTTTGCCATATACCATGTAAAAGTACAAAGAATGCCCTTTCAATTGGTATAAGACACATTACAATTACAATTATTTTCAAATCCATAATCGCGCACAGAAAAAATTATCTATGCACGCAAAAATTACAAAAATTTAAGCGTTCCTGGGAGATCTGAAATCTAGCCCCGCCCCTTGTGAAACGTCATCAGATACATCCAGGCAGACTGACGAATACCTTTTTGTACTTTTTCCGAAAATATTATAATCGTTTGAGGCATGCATAATTAATACCTATATGTATACAGTTTGCTTTATATGTAAACTTATGTGTTCGGAAGTATATTTATGTGATATGAAGTGCTAATGAGAAATTTGCTGGATATGTGTTCCCTGTATCATTTTCTTCATCATTTATTCCTTTGATACCTTGTATCGTATATGATGTAATTCTTATACTTTTGATATTGTTTTCTTTTTTGTGGTCAAGTCGTGCAAATGCAACTGCCATATTTTACACTGCCTGTATCCACATTTTCTTTGTATTTATTGCATAACAATAAGTATTCTTTAAGAAGGATTTGGAAAATATTAATTAATCTATTCATTCTCAACCTTTAGCATAACAAAAAAGTTGCTTTTCAAAGTGAGGTATGAACACAGTGACAGAACTAAATACATTTCTTAAGAATTATTTAAAATTTGATAATATTACTACCTGAAAGAAGAGAGAGAGAGAGTTGTCATGTTTTAAAAAATGGACTTGAAGAGAATACAGCAAACCAGTATATAGTTAAGTAAATAAATAAGTAAAGAATAAATATATGAAGAAAGCTGAAGTAGCTATGTGTGTTCAAACTGGTATATTTTATGTGCAATAAAACAAGGCTTGGTGACTAAATGAGAGAATGGGTATTGAAAAAAATCAAACATTTGACCTCTCTACAGATTTTATCAAGATTTTATGAAAAACACCATGCGATATGGATTAAATGTATAAAAACTAAGGGTTCTTTAAGTAATTCAATGGAGAAGCAGGAAGTGTTACTCTTGTGACGTCACAGTATTAGCTCCGCCCCCACTGCCGAGTTGAGCAGACCCTATATACTTTGAATGGGTATTAAAAACATCAAGCATGTGACCTCTTTAGAGATTTCATCAAGATTTTATCAAAAACACAATGCGATATGGATTAAATGTATAAAAACTAAAGCTTCTTTAAGTAATTCAATGGAGATGCACGGGAAGTGTTACTCTTGTGACGTCACAGTATTAGCTCCGCCCCCACTGCCGAGTTGAGCAGACCCTATATACTTTGACTCTGGGTGTACTGACATGTAAATTTGAGAGTGAATTCCTGCCAAAGAGAGATGTCTATTCTCATACAATATTAATAAATAAGGTTAAATTAGACCTGGGGGTTGGTTCAGTTATTTATGAAATAGACCATGAAGCCTACTTTCAGTAGTAACACCTTTCATAAAAAGGCAGGACAGTGGTTTAGGCCTATACCAAATTGTCTATCGCATGGAAATATTCTTTTTTTATCATAAGATTTGGACTCACAATGGTTGACAAATAGCACCGCATGGTCTAACAATAACATAAATTAGACCTGTACATAGCTTATTCATATTCTGGCCCGAGCGGCTGACATCCTTCCCAGGCAAAGTCCAGGGGCGAACTGTCATAAAATTGTTGGTTACCTGTCCACACCTGTCAGTCATTCGAAAGAACTTTAGGTAATTCCATCAGTTCATCAGTTCTGGTAAGTGGACTGACTCCGCTCACAAACTGTCTTCCACACGTACGTTTTAACGTTAGTTTCGATGAACTGCCAGGGAGACCGACAGGCAAACCTGTTCGTGAATACCTGGTCTTAGTTGGAGAGTTATCAAGCAAAATGTTTCATGGCCGCCATTTTGTATGCCATCTCTATCATAATGGTAAATATAACAGAAGGAGCTCTGGTGATATCTTTAATAAACTCTTCTACCCAAAATGACATTATCTGAATAATGATTGATTTATTTATTTCTGCAATGATTTACTCAAAGTGTCAGAAATTGACACAATTAGTGGCCACCTTGAGAAGTGGCGGCCATATTGAAATTTTGCTTGAACACCCAGATTTTTCAAAAGAGGATGTTAAAATTAGCATTTGTGCCAAGGTTCATGCTTGTATCATAAACTGATGTATCTTTCATGGAGCATGGACCGGATCAGGGAATGGTATAGTCGGTAGGGTATGCGACTGAAGCTCAGTATAATGCAAACGCTATTGATTATCAGATCTCATACAGGTTTCCCTCTCATCGTTCTCTTCAGGTGGATGGAACTTCGCTGAATGAGTCTGAAGCTTTAATTATTTTAGGTGCAACTTTTGATTCATATCTAACTTTTGAGAAACATCTAATGAAAGTTTTAGCAAATGCCACATGAAAGCTATACTCCGTTTTTTCCCATCTGTCCACCTGCCTGTGGTGTTTACGTATGGTAACACTGCGTCCCAGGCTTTATATAGTTACGCTATGTGTAAGTTTTAGGTAATAAAAGGATATCTGAGTGTACATTTGCAACTGAAAAGTGTTTTAATACTTTACTGTATGCGAATTACACCGTTAATATTCGAAACAGGATATTATTATTATTGTTGAATGTAAGCTGAATGTAACTCCCTAAAGCCAGGGACACAGTGTTACCATACGCAAACACCACAGGCGGGTGGACAGATGGAAAAAAATCGAGTATAGGTATTGCTTGTTAGGCCTCATATATTTATAGCAGTAATAAAATCAATGCAAAGTGTATTTGGTCTTTTGTACTTCTTTTACTGAAGTACCGTTCTCTGGTGTGGACGTCTGCTTTTGCTAGAGATTTATCTCTTTTTAGATAGAGTGGTTCATGGTGGTAGGTTTCAGTTTTCTAATAGGAGCAGTTATGACTGGACCGTCGACAGATGGTCCCTTGTTTGTCACATAAGTTGTATTCCTCCAGAGATCTTTCTCATTCACAATTGATCCCTGATCCCCTTTACCCAGCGAAAGCAACCAGATTCCCTGAAAAGCAGCCAATATGTAGTCAATTTGCCTCTCTATCGAACTTATCAGTTGTCCAGAGCTCCTTTATTGGAACTTCAGAAGTTCAAGCGAAATTGCAATGCATGACTACTCCTCTTGCATTCTGATACATTTTTATCTATTTATCTGTGTATTAATTTGTTTTTCATTTTTTAATAAGTGGGATCTCTTTTTTTCTGTATTTCACTTTACTTCCTCTTATTCTTCCTAATGAACACCTTATTCTTTGGATGCTTAAATTTCAAGTCAAGGGCATATGAGCTTGTTCCATATGAATAGGTTACATCTACTGAATAATAATAATAAACGGCGCACATAGTAAGGAAAGTGATGGACTCCTAAGGAGGCAGGATGCAACCCGGAACCCCACACTATAAATACCACCCAGTCGAATTGGAGGACCGTGATAGACAAAAAAATATATATATATATAAAAAGATAAAATAATAATAATAATAATAATAATAATTGTGTATGCTGGAAACGACCTTCTTTCAAACAAGTTTTTATTAAAAAATAATGGCAGAATTCACAGAATTGATTTTGTACATATTCTTTCAAATTCTCCTAATGATTTGCTTTTCTGGCACGCTGGTATTATAAGCAGCTGTCCAATGTTCATCGTGCTGTAGGTCGTCAACGGAAATTTCGGGCGGGCTGGGCGTTATCAAAAGCAAACTGGTTTATCAGGGACAGGCTGGGGTCGTCAACAGGTATACAGGTGCGTTTCGTAGGTCGGGAACAGGCCGTAGTCGTCAGGGTCTATCCGGTATTTCTTGTTTATTTCTTCGTTTCTGGTTTTTAAAAGGCGTCTAACATCGTTTCGGCCACCTCGTTTGGCCATCTTCGGGACGGGATCGCTGAGTGCAATGGTCTGTATCAGATGTATTCATGCTATTTATTGCAACGGGGCCCCCTAATGACATCGCTCGTGACGTCACAGGTATTGCCCAGTGAAAAGTGAGGTACCCGTTTCTTTCTTCAAGCCACCCGAATGCAATAAATAGCATGAACACATCTGATACAGACCATTGCACTCAGCGATCCCGTCCCGAAGATGGCCAAACGAGGTGCCGAAACATGTAGACGCCTTTTAAAAACCAGAAACGAAGAAATAACAAGAAATACCGGATAGACCCCTGACGACTACGGCCTGTTCCCGACCTACGAAACGCACCTGTATACCTGTTTGACGACCCCAGCCTGTCCCTGATAACCAGTTTGCTTTTGATAACACCAGCCCGCCCGAATTTCCGCTGACGACCTACAGCACGATGAACATTGGACAGCTGCTTTATAATACCAGCGTGCCAGAAAAGCAAATCATTAGGAGAATTGAAAGAATATTGTACAAAATCATTCTGTGAATTCTGCCAATTATTTTTAATTAAAAAAAAAAAAAAAAAAAAAAAAAAAAAAACAAAAAAAAAAAAAAAAAAAAAAAAAAAAATAATAATAATAATAATAATAATTATTATTATTATTATTTTTTTTATTTTTTTATTTTTTGCTCTGTCCCACACAGTCCTCCAATTCGACTGGGTGGTATTTATAGTGTGGGGTTCCGGGTTGCATCCTGCCTCCTTAGGAGTCCATCACTTTTCTTACTATGTGCGCCGTTTCTAGGATCACACTCTTCTGCATGAGTCCTGGGGAGCTACTTCAGCGCCTAGTTTATTTTTTCTAGATTCCTTTTCAAGGATCTTGGGATCGTGCCTAGTGCTCCTATGATTATGGGTACGATTTCCACTGGCATATCCCATATCCTTCTTATTTCTATTTTCAGAACTTGATACTTATCCATTTTTTCCCTCTCTTTCTCTTCAACTCTGGAGTCCCATGGTATTGCGACATCATGAGTGATTACGTTTCTTCTTGACTTTGTCAATCAACGTCACGTCTGGTCTATTTGCACGTATCACCCTATCTGTTCTGATGCCATAGTCCCAGAGGATCTTTGCCTGATCGTTTTCTATCACTCTCAGGTTGGTGGCTCGTACCACTTATTACTGCAAGGTAGCTGATGCTTCTTGCACAGGCTCAGTGGAGGGCTTTTGCCACTGAATCATGCCTCTTTTTGTACTGGTTCTGTGCAAGTGCCGGACATTCGCTTGCTATGTGGTTTATGGTTTCATTTTTCGTATTGCACTTCCTACATATGGGAGAGATGTTATTTCCGTCTATCGTTCTTTGAACATATCTGGTTCTTAGGGCCTGATCTTGTGCCGCTGTTATCATTCCTTCATTATTATTATTATTATTATTATTATTATTATTATTATTATTATTATTATTATTATTATTATTATTATTATTAGTATTTAGTGTATAGTTTATAGAAAAGAAAATATCAGTTTTGTCAGTTTGTGAAGTAGATTTGTTTCACAAGTAATAACAAAGTTTGGTGTTGATCTTGACTTAATTCATAAATATTTGAAAGTTTGCAGTTGTTTATTTGTATGTATTCATGTGTAACTGTCTTATATTCTTACTTTTATCGAGTCGAACTCGTTCTCAACTAGTGAAGGTTCCAGCGTAAATTCATGACATTGTCCTCTCTCGTTAATGGGCTCTCCTTTATCTTGAAAAAATGTCCCCACAATATAGGCTCTCTCTCTCGAATCCACGGGAGGACGAAATTATTTTCAACTAAAAAATTCCCCTTCGGTTAATATAATAAACCGCATTAATTCTGAGGTAGAGCGAATTGTATATATATATATATATATATATATATATATATATATATATATATATATATATATATATATATATGAATACTTATCACATCACCGTGATATATATATATATATATATATATATATATATATATATATATATATATATATATATATATATATATATATATATATACTATGAGAATGAGAGAGATAGAGAGAGAGAGAGAGAGAGAGAGAGAGAGAGAGAGAGAGAATTAGAATTGGGATATTAAATTTAGGGTACAGGCCAAACGCTGCGGTCTATTAGCTCATTCATCGCTGAAAAATAATGTTGAAACAATTGTTAGGGGGGTGGAAAGTAACATGGGAGAAAGAAAATATGAGCGGAGGTATAGTAAAGGGAATGAAGAGGTTGGCAGCTAGGGGCCGAAGGATCACTGCAAAGAACTTCAAGTAATATCTGCATTGCACCGCATAAGGTGCAATCACGGCACTACTCGCCTATGGAGAGAGAGAGAGAGAGAGAGAGAGAGAGAGAGAATATTAGATTTGACGGCCTCTTTATGGTAATACTCACCTTACTAGGGTACTACTGTCTTAAGATATTATTAAGAATTTCCCGCGTTTAATGTAGATAGATATCTGTGTTCCCTGGATTTCCCGGTTCCGTGACTAATTGTGACATGCTATTGTAAAACTATGGGTCTCCCATACTACTCGTTTTCTCTAACTCTCAACTATCTGTCCTTGGGATTTAAGCGCCACTCTTCTTTTCCATCTCTATTCCTCTTGCTTTTTTCGGGCCTGGACCAAACATGGACATTAAGTTACCATTCCCATTGCAAAGGAGAGTTTTCCTGGTAGAGGTTCTTACAAGACTTTCCACGCCTGCTGGATGGTGAGTCTTTGAAAATGTTCAAGTGAAGTCAATTTTAAGTTTGATATATAATAAAAGATAATCTTCGTTTTCTTTTTCTGTGTGGGAGGAGACCCCGAGCTTAGCCTTGTCAGTTAATTTATGGTAAGTCGTGAGCTGTTTTCGTCAGACGTGCCGGTGCAAACTCCACAGCAAATCATTTTGTCCGAAAATGATGACGGCTATGTCACATACGTATATGTAGTGTTCTTGGGAGATTTACTGCGTCCCGTTCTCACTACCTAATATCTTTTATTGCTCAAGTCTCTCTCCCCCTCTTAGGGCGGACAGATGACCATTGAAAAGAAGCCATCAATGTTAATTGAAGAGTACGTGGAACAAAGAACAAGGAAAAATTAAATGTTCTACTCGAAAAAACGCGAGGAAACAAGTTGTTTATGGAAGAAGCAAAGGAATTGACGAATGATGAAATAGGTCTGTTTATCAGTTTGAATCTGCTCTCTCTCTCTCTCTCTCTCTCTCTCTCTCTCTCTCTCTCTCTCTCTCTGTTGCAGTTGTTGCCATTGTTTATTTTTTACGTGATCCTGGGGTATTGAAGTGATGTGTTTTGTTAGGTAAGATAGCCTCGATGACTAGGAAGGGGACACAGCTGGTTTTAAATCAATGTCTCCGTGATTCCATGTTTTCATTGCAAATTTTTTCTTACATGTATTTCTTTCGATTTGTAGCGTCAGCTTTTTATGAGCAAAGAATATTTGTTTCTGCTGATGTTTATTCTGACAAAATATCAGTCAAATTTTGGTTTCCTCAAACATCCTGCGCATTTCCTCTGCTGGGTGTTGTCCTCTCGTATTATGTATGACCCGTCGCAGCTAACACTGGATTGCTAAAGTTTTAATTTTAATCAAGTTTACAATTACAAGATTAAAGACAGATGTTTTCTGCAGACGTTGAAGGGACGGGAAATCTACTGCACTTACCTTGTCTAGGCTCGCAAAAAAATGCAATGGAAGATAAGAGAGGAAAACAGAAGCAGGAAGAAGATTCCAGCGCTCGGAAGTAAAGTGAAATGAACAGTCCATGATTTAAGTAATTAATTTTATGTGATAAATATAAGTAGTACTGGGTTTGTGGATGCTAGGGGACAAGATCAAGGGTTCGGGCTGAATGAAACAGCTTCATCTGTAATAGCAACAATATTTCCAGTTAGTCATGAACCTGAATGATTGCTATGAAGATGTCGAGATGCATTAAAAGTTGAATATCCATGTGATATTTATCAATGATACCCTGACTCAGTCGATTTTTCGAATCTCACTGTGACCACTGACGCCATGCCAAGCTCCTAAAATCTGTTTCAAGTTTCTAAACATTACGTTATTTTTGGGGAGATTAGTCTGCGTCTATGCATAGTAATGTGTATTTTGTAGTCCAAAGTTATCTTACATTTTATTCCTGTGAGAGCATTTATTCTCACGTCGAACACGTGCCTTCAGGAGCCTCCTAGTGTAAAAGGGATAACGTTTTGGATTTTTTCTTCTAGACTTTGTTTTTCCATTAAGTATCGTTTTATTTAGGCCTAGTGTAGCCCAGGGCATTATTATGGTTCAACTATTAAAATGGAACGGGGAAAATAACAATGATACTCTGCACTTGTATAGGACACAACAGAAAGCGTTCACTACTTTATAAAGTCAGCAGCGTTAAGATAAAAAGCATTACTTGGAAGATATCCACCAATGAATATAAAAAACGCAGTGACCCTCCGTACATGCTTATTAAAGTTATCAGTCACAGAATATAAGACTTATACCTCACTACAGCCAGAACTCTCATAACAAGGTAAAATATGACTGATTATTCTAAAGACAACAGTGATCCCTTAAAAAGCTTATTAATCATACGAGGTCTCAACATTTAATTACACTTGAGTATATCAAATATATGAGAAATCTGACTGAGTTTATCAAAGGAATTGTGAGGTATTCATATAGGCTTAAGGGGCATCACTCCATCAAACAACTTTAACTGTCTCCTCTGTCTTAAAACACTTAAAGAAAATCGAGTGAACAGCACAGTCTATCACTTTGGCATGTACAGTCGGCCCACGAAGAATTGGCGTAGTTTCTGCATCATTGTTCGTTATGGAAATATAGCAGTATGCAGGTGCCAGATATTTACTTATCAATAAATAATATTTCCTTTCAAAGATGTTATACTTGAAATAAATTAAGATATCAAAGATAATTATTTGCAAAGTAAGAAAAATATGAACCCATGAGTCCATGAATTCTAATTTTATTCTCAACTCAAACTTCGTGGCAGCATAAGCATTTTGAAGTTGGCTTTGCTGCCGCTCGAGGCTTAGCCCAATGTATTGTACAGTACTGGGGTGTCGCCAGTTTGTCACCTACAACCGATAAATAATACAGCAAGCCTGTCAATATTCTTTTATAGCAAAGTGCAATTAAACTTATTTTGTCCTTTTATCAATAGAATAATCTACATGACACATTTAGTGGGCCAAAATTTGACTTCTGATTTTAGCATCTGATCAGCAGTATACTCTCTAGGATACATAATGCAAATGAATATTTAAATCAACAATATCTATATTAATCTGCTTTATTTGATTAATCCCGTTATTCTTTTTATATTGGCCATATTCTCCTTTTTTCATATCATTTTCATAATTGTTTAACATAATTTACTCAGCAATCATAAAAAATCAAACGAAAATAATGTAATTTTTTTTATCTAATACCTTGCATATCTTCTTGTTTCATCCAGACACGTTGGAAAGCTGTGGGATTCAAAGCTGACGAATACTTAAGAAAGGCTTACTTCCATACAAGCTTTCTTGAGTTAATCTTTCTGCAGCCATTCATTTTTTTAAATAGAAATGAATTAAAATTAGTTTCCCATGTATGCCTAGACCTACTGCCATAAGCATATTATAAGTACTACGGATAGGAAGATATGAAAGGTGACTTTCTCATTTAAGTCTATTTCAGACATTTTTACAATAAAAACCAACTGCTGTAATCAGGGGTTGTTCTTTGACAGCTACAACAATCATACAGGGTGTAACTCAAGTGTATGCAAATATTTTGGGGAATGAAGAAAAGAAAGTAATTTTGAATAGAAAATGTTCTATAAACATATTAATTTTATGGTTTCGGTTGAGTGAGGGGAATTTTAAAATAACCGTTAAACTTAGTGTTGCTTTCACGCGATGGAGTTTGGAGCGAGAAGTCGGAGCAGTCTGAGATGTGGGTGGAGCGTTGGTGCCGTATAGGAGAATGGAGGGATTAGGCCAATGTGAATAAAATATCTCCCAATAAAATGCATTATTTAGGTTTTGATGAAAAAATTGCATGCATCTTTGATAAAAATCAGAAAAAGAAAAGTAAGCATTACTGAATCTCCCATCCATCAAAGGTAGGCTTGCTTATTCATTAGATTTATTCATTAGACATATATCAAAGATTTCAAGTGTATTTTTAAAGATCACTCCCTCTCCGTCTAAAGTATTCATCAGACACCAGTCTTAGGCGTAGACCTAGTCATGATTCCTGGTTGAATAATATTGTGAGGAGGCGCTAGAATTCAAAGTTCGCAAATGAATGTTGCTCAACATCATTTACACTACTGTATTGTCTTGCTCTCTTATGGTGCTTCGAGAAGTTCCACTACTGGGCCCATTTTCTAAACTTGGCGTTCTCTAAACAATCTGATTCATCATGTATGAGCTTTCTTGATATCTATCTTGCACCGAATATAGGGCAATTATCGTCTCTCGCTGAGCAGGGAATATTTCTTTGACTGATAAATGACACATCACGACATCGAAAACAATAGTAAGGTCGCATGGTTCACACTGTTAAGGTTATCCTTTTTTTTTTTTTTTTTTTATCTTTTATAGCATTTTGTGAGTTTCTAATGGTTTCTGTAAAATGTAACAAATGGAATCGTTCAACTACCTACAACTTAATATTAAAATGATAATATAACTTATAAGGACTATGTTTATGCATTACTACTAGTGATAGGTGTCTCCTATCTATTTAGTTTAAGGTATGTCAGTGGTTGTGATATGACGTTTTCTATCACCTCGTTTCGTTCACGTCATTTTTACTATATGGAAAATAGTTTTATGCAATAGTATTAGATGATTTTCTAAAGATTTTTTTTATATCTTCGAAAAGAAAAATAGATTAATAACGCCTGAATCGTGCGTCAGGCAGGTGAACGAAGAATTATGAAAGTCTGCCAAATCTAGTTGGCGCATGTGTACATAGATTTAATAGGTCACTGGTGGTCAATAAATGAAAAACTTTATAAAAACTTGATGTACAAAATTAATTTCTAAATTCAAAATGTATAAGTAAAATTCACGGTCTTACTTTGAATAATAAGTATAGCATTACTTGAAAACAACACAAAACTGAATTAATTATTGAATTAGATTATTAAACAAAATTAAATAATAGATTATATTTGATCAAGAAATTAAATTAATCAAGCAACATTTGAACTGTTGATAAATACTTAAGATTTGAATAGAAAATCTTAAGTTAATGAAAATTAAATTACAAGTGTTGAGATCAATAAGACACACTTATGGAAGTTAATCAAACAAATTGTGAATGCAAAAACATGAAAACACAAAATGTGTAAATGTATCAAATTGACCAGATTAATAAATTGAAAAGAATTAAACAAACACTTCAAATCAAAATAAAAGTACACACATGAAAACAAACGTAAAATAGTATATGAATGGTATTTTTAAGTCACGACTTAAATTGTACAAAATATCACTTTATCATGTACCTCAAATTTTTGCTTTTGCTGCAGCTTCAAATTTAACCAAAAACTTGATAGACCTGTTACAAAAACACACTGTTGTAATGTTTGTATAGATTTCACAGTGAATTACACACATGCAATTCCACAAGAAATTTAATCAAATACAAGTTAAAAACCCGTGTAATATATAAATAGAGAGAGAGAGAGAGAGAGAGAGAGAGAGAGAGAGAGAGAGAGAGAGAGAGATAGTATCATGCACGGTATCTGATCTTATAACATAATAAAAAGGAATTTCTATCGCCAGTCGAAAGCAAAACTCTTAAATGACGTCATGGAATGTTTTGGAAATAAAATTGACGTCACTTCCTAAGCAAAACTTATAGTAACTTATGGTTCATTGTGACTCAAACTCAAAATACATGACGTCATTTATCAAGAACCATTCAAGATACTCGGCAACTTACAACACCACACGACGCAATCGATTGAGACACGTTCTAGAAACTATATGACGTAATTGTCATGTGGTTTTGTGCAATAGCTCGTATGAAATTGTAAGGAAAAATGGCTTTGGACACAGCCTTAACGCATTTGATATAGTGCCTGGCTAATCATGATTGGCTTTACAAAAACGATGAAAACCAAAGTTAGTTTTCAGAAGCAAGCAGCCCATCATTACTTGACCTGTCAACACTCTTATCTCTAGGGATGGCAGCCCGAAACAAAACAAAGCGTTCAGTATCAAAAGTGCACATCAGATGTTACTGGGAGACACATTTACGTGGTTATAAATTACATTAATAAATAATTTAAATTTTATGGTGAAATCTACCAGACATTACAAACAACACTTCAATAATTATTACTATGACACAAAATACATGATAACTAGAATGATAAACATAACAATACTAGGTAATATGGCAATCATTTATATATATATATATTATATATATATATATATGTATATATAATATTATATATATATATATAATATATGTGTGTAAATATATATATATACTTGATCACGAAGTATATATATATATATATATATACTTCGTGCTATGTATAAATAAAGTTTTTTGCCACAAAGGAAAAAATGAAAAAGCGAGATAACCGAGTACTTTCGGTCCTGTTCGGACCCTTTACTGAAGGCAAACTGATTTTACAGAGAACAACATAGTCAAAAGAAGGCTTAATATCCAAACTGACACTACAAGATTAGCAATAAGGGCTATTTTCACTCTACAGAAAGGAGGGAGAGAGGGAGAGAGAATATCGAACCACAGAGAGAGAGAGAGAGAGAGAGAGAGAGAGAGAGAGAGAGAGAGAGAGAGAGAATTAATAACTATATACATGTGGGACTAATTTATTAGTTATTCATTTATTTTAAGGTCCTTCATAAACATCTTACAAATATATGGGTCCAAATGGTACATTCCCAGACTAAGATTTAGGTTGTTTTTATTAGTGATTTGAATAATTGCCGATTCCAGTAAATTTCTTGAAACATAATCATTAGATCTAGCAATTACCAAGGTATCACCCCAATTAATACAATGAGATTTTTCACTCAGATGGATAAACAGTGCATTTGAAGTCTGGGCTGTTCTAACTGAAATACATATGCTGCTTAATACGTACACATAAATTTTTACTTGACGGACCAACGTAAAACGATGGGCAATCCTTACAAAGGATTTTGTAAATGATGTTGTTATTTGTTACGGGACTATTCTTAATTAGCATATCTTTAATGGTATTGTTATAAGAGAACACTACATTAACATTAAACGATTTAAATATTCTGTGCTAGAATATTTAAGTAATGAACTTGTACTGCATGATTTGCCTATGTCCGTTAGTCACATAATTTCCTTGATTAAGTTATGTATTTGTGATTGCAGATTTATTTTTAATGGAGAATATTACCAACAAATATTTGGTATGGCCATGGGTAACCCTTTATCACCTCTCCTTTCAAACTTATATATGGAATTTTTTGAGAGACAACACCTCCCGAATATCACACTTATCCCCTTAAAATGGTACCATCCCCTTAAAATGGTACCGATATGTCGATGATATCTTAGTATTCTTACCTGTTGGTATCGATGTAAATGATTTACTGTCTAAATTGAATAATTTAGTGCCATCCCATAAAATTCACTGTTGAAATTGAAAATAACAATGTCATCCCTTTCCTAGATGTATTAATACATAGAGAATCTTCCAATGCAAATTCAGTATTTAAATCTTCCAATGCAAATTCAGTATTTATAGAAAACCCACAAGTAATTTAACATATGTACATTTTTATTCTGGCCACCATCTTAATATTAAAATTTCAATTTTTTCTTCTATGTTCCTACGTGCTTTGCGTATCACGAGTCCACAATATCTGGACCAAGAAATAGAATACATAAAAAAGATAGGAAACGATCTCTGCTACCCACCTCATTTAATTTATTTATGTTATCAAAAAGCTCACAAAAAGTTTTATAGTGTTGCTATTAATGAAAAAGAAATGCCTAAAAATGTACTTAGCTTACCTTACTTTCGTGGATTTGAAACCATAAAATCAATATTTAAATCGTTTAATGTTAATGTAGTGTTCTCTTATAACAATACCATTAAAGATATGCTAATTAAGAATAGTCCCGTAACAAATAACAACATCATTTACAAAATTCCTTGTAGGATTGCCCATACGTTTTTACGTTGGTCAGTCAAGTAAAAATGTATGTGTACGTATTAAGCAGCATATGTATTCAGTTAGAACAGCCCAGACTTCAAATGCACTGTTTATCCATCTGTGTGAAAAATCTCATTGTATTAATTGGGGTGATACCTCGGTAATTACTAGATCTAATGATTATGTTTCAAGAAATTTACTGGAATCGGCAATTATACAAATCCCTAATAAAAACAACCTAAATCTTAGTCTGGGAATGTACCATTTGGATCCATATATTTGTAAGATGTTTATGAAGGACCTTAAAATAAATGAATAACTAATAGATTAGTCCCACATGTATATAGTTATAAATTCTTTCTCTCTCTCTCTCTCTCTCTCTCTCTCTCTCTCTCTCTCTCTCTCTCTCTCTGGTTCGATATTCTCTCTCCCTCTTTCTTTTGCTCGATATATATATATTTATATTTTCTTTTGTCTTTTCATTAATAATAATTTTTTTGGGGGGAAAATTTGTGTAAAATTCATGATATTAAATTGCATATGCTCCTGTGTTTTTTCAAGAATAACTTGTTTACTGCGTGTATCCTTCAAGGTGTGGCTACCCTCAGGCAGCTCCTCCTTTCTGTAGAGTGAAAATCGCCCTTATTGCTAATCTTGTAGTGTCAGTTTGGATATTAAGCCTTCTTTTGACTATGTGTTCTCTGTAAATCAGTTTGCCTTCAGTAAAGGGTCTGAACAGACCGAAAGTACTCGGCTATCTCACTTTTTCATTTTTTTTCCTTTTTTCCTTCGTGGCAAAAAAACCTTTATATATATATATATATATATATATAATATATATATATATATATATATATATATATATATATACATATATATATATATATATATATATAACATATATATATATAATATATATATATATATATATATATATATATATATAATGACCAGTGGAAATTAATTGCTAACACCCGGACTCTCACTGGAAAGACTGGGGTTTGGTCCCAATGTGAGTCAGAAATTTATTTCTCTGAAACACACGTTTCTATGTGTATATATATATATTTCATATATATATATATATATATATATATATATATATATATATATATATATATATATGTGTGTGTGTGTGTGTGTGTGTGTGTGCGCGTGTGTGTGTGTGTTGTGTGTTTTTTTGTGTGTGTGTACTCATATATTTTGTCTTTACACTTTCAGGTGTGGATTAGGTAAACTGAGAAGTAGGTACCTTCAGAAATTAGCACGACCTGTTACATACTTGTTCATCTCCAGCATTGTGGCCCTGGTTCAAGGCATGTTCTACACATATAGCAATGCCACACTTTCAACAGTAGAGAAACGCTTCAGCCTTCCTAGCAAAGTGTCAGGTAATAATTATCATTGTGGGGATTAAGAATTGCTATTTCTACTGTTTATGATCTGCTTCAAAGAGTTGTGCTTAAAGCTCAGTGACCTTGCCTGGGCAAATCTTTTTATATACTACTTAGTTTACTGATTTTAATCTTTTATGACAGGATTCACCACAACTGGCAATGACTTGGTGCAACTCCTGTTGTCAGTTCATATCACCTACTTGGCTGGAAAGGGCCATCGTCCTCGCTGGCTAGCAGTAGGGATGCTGGGAGCAACTATTGGCTGTTGTTTGGCAGCTACCCCTCATTTCATCTTTGGAGAAGGGGACCATGTGTCCTCACATAGCACCCAGCAGTCAACTATGTCAGTCTCGGCAGTAAACAGCAAATTCCGTGAGTTCCTTTTGAGCCTTTTATGTCTAGCCCACGGTCTAGCATCTGGCCTTATATTTCAGTTTGGTAGTTGACCAAGCTTTCAAAATAGTACTGTTTAATATGTAACTACGGCCCCCCCCCCCCCACACCAATAAAAGTTTCTTGCTGCTAGTTGTTGTGAAATGTAAAGGTCTTATTGTCTAATTTTATGCTTCAAGGACTTAATCTTTGACCATTATCTCCCTGACCATGTGTAATCTGTGTGCTTCTTTCCAGAGGCATACTACTTTTCACAGCAGCTACCATTTCTTTTCTTTTTTTCTTTAAGTTAGTGCCCTTGTTGTCCTTTACTCTGTTAAGACTGGTTAACTTTCAAAACATAACCAGAGATTTCAGGATATTTATTATAAAACTATATGCACGTTCATGATGGTCATTTTAGCTATTGCTGAGGTCATTTTTAAAATATTCAAGTTTCATTTATACACTTTTTTGAATACATTCGGTTTTGTGTGAAACAGTGCCCCAGAAGTAGTGGCTATTTTGTATGCAATGTAGCGTCATAGACGACACAAAAATTTGTTGAGAAGAGTAATATTATTTTATCTGCTATTTTAGACAGTTTTACTCTATTACGATCTTTTATGTCATTGCGACCACTGATTAGAGATGGAATTACTTTTCCTCAAAATATGATCTATGAAATACCACTCATGAACGTCGTATACCTTTTTCTTATATTGCAGATGGCTTATTGTGTGATTCTTCTAATTTATCCTCATCTTTGTCTTGTAATGAGGAATCGAGTCAGATTGGTACAGAACAGTACACAGTAGTCGGAGTACTTTTAGCAGCTCAGGTAGGTTGCTCTAAGAAGTAATTAAGGATGAGTGATTTGAGATCAAAGCTTATCATTTCTCTTTGCTGTTATACAAGTTTTCAGTTTTGACCCCAAACCCATATTTGATAGATTTATGAACAGAGCTTATCATTTAACCTGGAATGAAAAAATCTTTGTTATTGCAAAATCAGAATTGCTTCATGTGTTTACAAGTATTATTACATCAATGGTAGATTGTAATTAGTGTTCATTTTTTTTCGGAGTAAAAGGTTTTTCTATCAAGTCTATATTATTTAGACTTGATAGAAAAACCTTTTACTTCGAGAAAAATGAACACTATTTACAATCTACCATTGATGTAACAATACTTGACTCTTTCACTTTTAGATGTTGGCTGGATTTGCTTCAATGCTGTACTACACCATCGGCTACTCTTACCTAGATGAGGCTGTGAGGAAAGACAAAGTACCTCTTTTCCTTGGTAAGCAAATGGTGGAATTGTTACCTTTCGATTACCATGACTTAACATAAGTATCTTGATTACCGTAACATAAATATCGTGATTACCGTGTTATTGGGAAGACTCCTCGGACCATCATGGAAAAATTCTTTATTTCGTACTTGTACTAATTGATAAAAACAACCTCAGTGAGTATTAGATTCTATAAATGTTGTACAACGTATTTAATGGAGAATGAAGGTACTGTGGGAATCATAAAAAATGAAGGTTAAATCTAACGTATCTTCTTGACAACTTGTAAGCAGAGATCGACAGGACAGACAAGCTAATCTCTTATCTAGCCCAGAAATATTGATAAAAATGAGGCTTGAAATATGGGGTTAAACTTGAAACAAGTGTTCAGCCCATCTTTTGAAATATCAAGAATTGTAAGATTTCGTTACCCATGAAAGACACGATTGACCTTCATTTTGATAGATGGAGGACTACAAAGTTTAGTTGACCCTGAAAAAACTTATTATTCATCTTCTTAGAAAATAAAGGATTCAAAGATTTAGAGAGCCATGATATACTTCTTGAAGTATGAAAGATTGTAAGATTTATTGTAGTTGGGCCTGAAATGAAGTAACTGGCCTCTCTCTTGAAAGAAAGTTTAGTGTTGTTGGCCTAGAAAGAAATGATTGCTTGATTCTTGGACGAACGCGAATTGTTAGATTTAGTTGACCCTGAAATAAGTTACTGACTACCCTCTCAATAGCTGGAGAACTGAAAAACTTAGTGAAACTTAAAGGAATTAATTGACCTGCTTGTTAAAACAAGGACTGTAGGATTCAGTAGATACTGAAGTAACTGACTGACCCACTTCTTGAAAGTTGGAAGATTGTAAGATTTAGTTGATCCTGCAAGAAGTGATTGCTTTACCTCTTGAAAGGTTGAAAATCTCAAAATTCAGTTGCCCCCAAAAGAAGTGATTGACTTGACTCTTTAAGATGAGAATTATAAGAAGTAGCTACCACAGAAGGAAATGATTGCTTGCCACTTGAGAAACGGTGGTTTGTAAGATTTATTTAAACCAAAGAGAAGTGACTGAATCATCTTTTGAAAGGCTGAAGACTGTAAGATTTAGTTAATACCAAAAGAAGTGATTACTCACCAATTTAAAGATGGAGGAGTGTAAGATTTAGTTGACCCAGAAAAGAGTAACTGACCTGTCTCATGAAAGGTTTAGGACGGTAAAATTTTGTTGACCTCAAAATAAATGAAATTTCACATCGGGGTAGAGGTAGACAGTTATTTACCAAACTTCACAACCTGAAGGTTACTGATTTAAACAGAGGCAGAACAAAAGTCAGTCTCATACCTTCGAATGACATTGGTGTCAGTGACTAGTTGTTTAGAAAGACACGCTTGATTGTGGCGTCAGTCAAGTGCTAGTTTATTTTACAGCTGGGCTGAGAAGGCAACTTACAAGCTGGAGTCACAGCCCAGACCTCCCAATTGCTAGTTCAGTGGTATACCTGTGTTCTGTGTAGCTATATAAAAGAAATGGTGGCTGTTATGAAACCACATTATTCTTTTTTTGGGGTTCACAAGGTATCTTTAGATAAAAAGATTATGAAGTTATCGTCCAGTGTAAGGACAAAAGCAATCTGAAAATGAAGTAAAGATTGTTATTGAACAACAAAAGCGTCTTGGTTGGTTGTAATGAGTCCAAAGGTCTGAGCCAGACCTCTAAACCAGTTTAATTTGGTACCATCCTGTTTGCTAATTGCTAATATGTTTTGCTCGATTGTTTATCTCGAAGTTCCATGTAGAAAAAAAATATGTAAAAGAATCAGATTATTAATATTAATTTTGCATCATTTGTAGAGAATAACTGAAGTAACATCAACTCTGATGGTATTATTGGACTGATTGTTTATGTAACAGGAGAAAAAGTTGTATAAGAATGTTTTATGTGCAATGTACAGTCAACCATCTTTTTATCCATTTTAGCAATATCTGGAAGTTTGCGAATTCTGGGTCCGGTTTGTGGGTATTCGATGGCTGCCTTGGCGCTTGGATACTGGGTTAACCCCAGTAATCCTCCCAACTTGTCTCCAAGCCACCCTAGATGGGTTGGCGCTTGGTGGATAGGTAAGGAAACGAGATGAAATTGATAAAGTGTATTGTTCAACTCGTTCTTATTGGAGTAGGTTTCACTGTAGCCTACAGAACAGCTATGCAATTTTCAGTCACTCCAAAATTATATCATGGTGTATATATATTTTTAAGTTGTCAACAATGATAAAATGAAGATAAGCAAGTCTTTGTTCAAATTTGAAGACAATGAATGCCTTTGTATAGTTTTTATTTTCACTATTTTCAATGGTTAGAAACATTTTGAATTATGTAATAAACGTTGTTTATCAAATATTGGAAATTTTGTCTATCATTATGTTAGATATTACTTTTAGAGGCTGCCATTGGCTGTTGGATTGCGAACTGTAATTGACTCTATAAGCATTTCCGTCATGTCTATTTACAGGGTACTTGGTAATTGGTACCACTCTCCTCATCATTACATGGTCACTGCTACTGTTACCAAAGACCCTTCCAGGAGCCAGAAAAAGAGCCCTCAGGAGTCTTCGCGCTGCTGCAAAAAAGGGGAAAGATAATCTGCAGGAGTTCACGAAAACCCTGAGACCAGCGAAAGCCAAAGATGGCAGCGGTAAGTAAGATTCTATCGCAGTGTGCCATTTGTAACTCTGCCTCAGTATTTATAGTACGTAATAAGAGTAATGACACTGTAAACTTTAATTAGTTTATATGAACTTTAAATTTATGATTTCCATAAACTTGGAATTTATTTCATAAAATTGCATCCTTCTTCATTTTTATAAAATAAACTGATGGTATTTACACATGAGTAATGAGCACTTGAAGGTATGTGACTGATATGGCCATATTAAGAAACTTTTGTACATCTAGACAATTTCTTTGATCTTAATGCTATAGTGATCTCAATTATCCTCTTTTTTTTAGTATTGGTAATAATACACACTGTTCCCAAGTTATGTCTATCAGGATTGACGACTGAAAATACATAAGATATAAAAAATCTGAGTAAAAACTTTGGTAACAAAAGGACAAAGATAATGAACATATAAAATCAGAAATGATGCCTTTTTTATTATTATTCCACTCTGCTTCTGATGTTCACTCATTTGTAACACCGGGAGTATATTTGCATGGGATCCTAGGCAAGGTTGGAAGTTGAAGAATATATAAGCTGATGTATTGCTATATTTCAAAATGAATCCCCATCCTTCCGTCTCGTTTCCTCTGTTTTCAGCTATGTTGCCCAGTGCGCGACGGATTCTGACGAATAAAGTGTATGTTCTAATCATCATCAACCAAATTTTTTTCTGGTTTGCTTTCTTTGGCTACATCACTTTTAAGCCCAAGTATCTTGAACATCAATTTAAGATGTCTGCAGCTAAAGCTAATCAGTACATTGGTATATATCTTGTATGCTTTATTTTATGTTTTGTAAATATTTCAGTTGTCTTTTCTCCTAAGCACAGCAAAAGAAATATGAATACATTGAACTTCCATGCACTCTGTGCTTCAAGTTAGAACGCTTTTGCTTTTATTCATATTTTTGGAATATTTACTACAATATAACATTGACATGAAATATGCTTTTGGTTCTTTTGTGAATGACATAATCTTTTCATTGTTATGACTGTCTAAGGACTAGGCTTACCTTTTTTTTTCTTTTTTTTTTCAAAGCGGGAGCAGCAACAGCTGCTACCCTGGTAGGTTGGCTGGGTACGGGAAGTGCATTGACCTTCTTTCGTCCAAGAGCCAAATTCGTCCTTTCCTTTATGGCATTCCTTTCTGCTACAAACCTAATCCTTCATTTATTTATGGTAAGTTCAAGTACTGAAAAAGTTTGCATCCATATTATTCAATGGTTTGTACCTTGTAAAAGTCCAATACTTGTTTGTTGTCAGACGTGAATTAACATACTAGTTCAATTTTTCAAGAGCTTATTGTTCTTTGGTCAGCATAAATTAACTATATATATACCAACTACAGTAATGATTCTGTGTTGACATTCACAAAATCCGGTCAAGTACACAAAAAACTTAGACTTGGTCTTAAATATAATTTATGTTGTCATTCTAATCTGCAGAAAAAGCATTTAGTTCATTTTGCAAAGGATAAGTGAAAAAATTTTATTTGAAATATTCTCTAACTTAGATATGAATATATTTTACTCTTTGAGTGTTAAAAACGACTGGACGAAGAGTAAATCGACTTCTTTTCAGATAAAGATTTATTTTATTATTTTAATTTATTTTTTTTGTGAAGGATGGGTGAAAAAAATTCTACTGTGATTGTTCTCCAACTCAAATATGAGTATATTTAGTTTTTTGTTATTAAAAATTTCAAAATGCCACTGTTTGGTTATGATTATTCTTCAAGGTCAGCGTTTCTTGTAAGCACGATAGAATTCATGGTTTGGATTTTGTGTTGCAAACCCGAGAGACTTCGCCACGCCATGATTCTTTGGCTCAATCTTCTCACAGTATAGATGCCAATAATGGGTAAGTATTCCGTTATTATTGGAAAGTAGATTTACAAAACCACTGGGTCTCATTTTACACCATGGTATTGGGTCTCCTGAATGATATATTTGGAAGTAAGAAGTGAAAATTAGAAAAAGCCGAAGTTAAAGAACCAGATGTATGAGAAGAGACCAAAAAATTTTCTTTTATCCTTGGGGGGAAAATTGATAAGCATTTATAAAAATGGTCTTTATATCATGTGATATTGAATTCCATCCAGTTTAGATAACAGGTGCTTCCACATAATGGCTTTGATCATGTGACTACTTCATAATGATAATCACTAATGGATGATACAGCTTTGTCAAATGATTTGGGATTGAGTGCTTTTTCTTTTATTTGAAACTTCTCATAATTTTACTTGCTGATTATAATATTTTTTTCCAGATTCCCCATCTCTGAATGTTCTTCCAAGTGCAAATGTTCATTCCAGTTCTCTCCTGTGTGCGTGGATGAAGTCGACATCTTTTACAACCCTTGCATGGCTGGGTGTAGTACGTCGTCATATAAACAAAATAAAACTCAAGTGAGTAATCTTACTTACATATGTGTGTAACACAAAGGACTATTCATAATCTGGAACTGATAGAAGTACAGGTCTAGACGTTTTATTTATTTATAGGGTTTCTGTTAACTTTATGTGTTGACATGTCTTTTGGTTTGGTAAATCTGTGGGAGATTTAGTATATTTCAAAAATATATTTTTTTATTTTAGTAGGATCTCTCTTCTGTGTCTTTGCGGTTGGCCTTTGTTGGATGTTAATCAGGGATTTGGCCTGGTTATTTGGGTAGGTAAAGACAAAAGGTTTGATTTTCCGAGTCTGTGTCACTATCTTAATCCTGCCCAGATGTGGGATTTTTATTTTATTGTTGGGTGTTTCTCTGGTCTTGTCTTGAGGGGGGTCGGTAGGAAATTATTTTTGCTTTATGAATCCACTTATCAATTATATGGCCAGTATACCTTAAAGACGAAAGCTGTTTAAGGGTTAGTTCAAATTCCTTTTCCAGGAAATCTGAGGAACAAATTGGAAAGGCTCTTAAGAATAGGTTGCTGGCTATGCCTGTCTTGATAGAAATGTCATAATAACTAAAGTAGTGTATGAAAGTGAAAATGTTGCTTTCTGTATATGGCAAATTTGTATTCTGTCATGTCTCTAATTATCAAAACATCAAGAAAAGGAATTTTTCAACTTTAAATTTGCTGCTGGGCTCTAATGCATTTAATTTTAAAAGGAATTTGTTGAAATTGCCCCACCTGTTATCCCAAAATGTTAGAATATCATATGCCTATCTCATATACAGCAGGTATTTGGGTTTTATTATATTTCAATGTATTCCATGTATAGACTGGCTAAAACAGGACTTAAAGGGGCTACCCATGCTACACCCGAATTTTTGCTTATAGAATAACTCCCTGAATGAACATACATTATTAGATACACATAATTCAACTAACCTTATTATTTTGTCAAGGGCCAGTGGGTAATGCTATACATACATACATATATACATACATATATATATATGTATATATATATATATATATATATATATATATATATATATATATATATATATATATATATATATATATAAGTGGTACCTCGAGA
>NC_087202.1:118409864-118422757 GCF_015104395.2 Macrobrachium nipponense
TATAAGAACAAAGCAAGGGGGTAATAGGGAATACCTGTCATTTCTCTGGAATAAGGAGTAGGTACTCAGAAAGTTGTAAGAGAAGTTGGATTTTCCTGGAGATAGTCTAAGCCTGGATAAGTCATCAGCTATTTTGTCATCTGTACCTTTGGTGTATTTTATCTTCCAGTTATAATCCTGCAAAAGCATTACAGTAGAGTGAGGATGCCTTGAGCCAGGCAGGACCTTGGATTGCAGGGCTCAGGCACTCGGTGTTAATGACACTGGTGCCTAAGGAAGCAGGTCCCCCCTCTCCCAGCACCAGCTTGAACTTGTTAATTATGGTGGTCTTCTTCCTGAAGCTACCCAAGGGGTTGGGGAGCCCGTGTGGTCGATGCCCGTGGAGCAGGCAGTGATGCCAAATCCATGAGAAGATCCAAGTTGGATATTTCAGAGCAATCTGGTACCCTGGTACCCTATTTCTGTGTGGTACAGTTCTTGCAGTCCTGCAGTCAGGGCTGTTACTGCATGGTCTTGGTCTGGGGTGTCTTCTTTGTAATTGTATGCTGAACCTTGACCAGGAGAAGGATTTTGAGCTGTTATGAGCCTTGCTGATGGGAGGGCACTATGGAGGAGTGATATGTTAGTTACATTTGACAATGTCTTCGAGGGTTTCCTTGTTGGGTGATTGTTTGGGTTGTCTGCTGGCCCAGTTGCCAGATCAGTCAGTCAGTCTGTGATGAGCAGTCGTAGAGGACAGAGATACGGCAGAGTTTATTGATGGTCAGTTGTTGTGTGATATGATTGATTTTGATATTGTATAGTTGTTGTGTGTGTGTGTGTCTGTCTGGTTGTTGTTGAGCTAAAGAGCGTCTGTTGTGTTTGATTTTGTGTTTTGATGTTTGTGAGTTGTTTGTTGGAGACATTGTTGGTGGTTGTATGTGTACTGATTTGTCGAGTTGTCTTTGATGTTATTGGTGTTGTTTGTGCAGTGAGTTGTTGTGTTTCTGAGTTGTTGTATGATTTGTTGTGTTGCTTTCGAGTTGTTGGTATTTGTTTGCGTAGTGGTTATTATGATGTTTTTTGGAGTTCTTGTATGGTTTTGGTGCTTGTATGTCTTTGTGTATTGAATTCAGCGGTTGTTGTGTCTCGATGACTGTATCCAGCGGATGGCACAACGTCTTGCCCTGAGTGTCTTGTGTCTAAGGTGAATAGATGGGTTTGTGTTTTGTCTGTTCTGTGTCTTGTTAAGCCAATTTTCCTGCATGTGTTAGTAACATAAAGGGGAAGTGTAGCTGTGGGAAATTTTGTCTGGCGAAACGATTAATGTAAATTTGGGAGATCTTGTTACTTGCTTTTGTTTTTTGCTTGTGATTCCGCCACATTATTTTGGTGCCCAAACAGGGACTGCTGGTGTGGCAGCTGCAGGACGATTGGTGTAGTGAGTTGTGTGATTGGTAAAGAAAGTAAGTATGGAAGGTTTGACTGAAGTGAAGAGGCTGAAGGAGGAGTTGCAGTTGTTGAGGGAAACTAAGGAAAGAGTGGAGAAGAGTATGAGAGGATTAGGTATAAGAGGGAATTGGAAGGGTTGAGAGGAATGATGAGGAGTGCAGAAGAGGGAATGAAAGAGGAAGTGAAAGAGGATGAGCAGCAGATGGTTGAGAAGATGGATGAAAAGTTGCAATCAATGAAGAGTAATGTGCAAGAGATGATGAAGGAAATGATATAAGGGTTTTTTTGGAGAGGGAGCTGTCGGTGGTAGGTCTTCTGGGTCTTGTGACGGGCCAGGAGTGATAAAGAAAGTGTTAGAGAGAGTGGATGAGAGTGCAAGTGATGAAGGTGATATGATTGTAGTAAGTGAGGATAAGAAAGAAGGGAGACAGAATAAGGATAGGAATGAGGATAAGCATAAGAAAGGGCTTGAGAAGAAGAAGAAGAATAAGGGAAAGAAAGTTAGTATGGATGGTAGACAGGATGTGAAAGGAATTGGGAATGTTGGAAAAAGGGTAGAGAGTAAGGAATAGTGCTAAGTGGGCATTAGCAGGTAGGACGAAAAAGGGTAAGAAAGGTATGACTAAAAGTATAGATGTGAGTATGGAAGTAGATTCGTTATATTTGGAAAAGGGTAAGAAAGGTCAGAAAGGAAGTAGCGAAAGTGAGAGTGAGAGTGAGCAGTAAGTGTGAAAGGTGGTGTATATGAGAGAGGTACCGTGATGTGAGAAGTATGAGGAATATGGTAGTAAGGATGTAGGGGACTTTTTTTAGAGTATGAGAAGTATTGTGTGGTTAAGTATGGGGATAACAAGAGAGTTTGGGTAAGAGAGTTAGGTAGCTTTTTGAAAGGATTTTTGTTGAGTATGTATGGGATAATGATGAGTGTGGGAAATGTATCATATGAATGTGTTAAAACTAGGATTATGGAGCAGGCTAGGAGGGGGTGCCGTTGGTTGCCAAAGAGAGTGTAAGAGTGCCGCCTGAGGTATAGGAGGAAGAATAATTTTGAGTCATTGTCTATGTAAGTATGTGGGTTGGAGACATTAGCTAGAAAAAAGTTTGAAGACGAGGGAATAAATGAGTGTAAGTGTATGTGAGTTTATATTTATGAAATAGGGAGAAAATGAGATGGACAAGTGAGAGGTTAACGTGGAATGATAATTAGAGATAATTGTCAGCGTCACGGCCGAAGTCGATAGAAGTGCAAGTGTAGGAAGGTTAGGGTTAGTTAGCTGTAAGTGAGAGCAGAAGTGTTATAGATGTGGGAAATCAGGGCATGAGAAGAATGAATTTTGGTGGGCATTAGGTGTGTGCTTTGGGTGTGGGGAAATGGGCCATGTAGTGAGTGAGTGTAAGAAAGATAGGGATGTTAAATGTTACAGGTGTGGACAGGTAGGGCATATAGCTAGTGGATGTCGGGGTACCTGTATAAACATGGTTTACAGCAACTGTTGAAAGAATGGGCATTATGCTAGGATGTGTAAAGAACAGTGTGCGAAGTGTGCTGAACGTGGAATGGAAGGTCATGCAGCGAGTATGTGTAGGCAAAAGAGGATGAATCAGGCTGGGAATTCAGGAAACTATGTTAAGGGGATTCAGTTGGGTGGGTCCTCTAGTGTGTGGGCAGTAAGAGTGATGCATGTACGAGAAGGGTTGTTGCATGAAGAAGGGTTCAGGGTTAGGGCCCTTGAATGCATGAGTGTAAAAGTAAAGTGCAAAGGGGTGTGTTTGGTTGCTTTGATTGATACCAGCTGCAGTGTCAATGTTCTTTTTTTAAGAATGGATATGATAGATGCAGAGTGAGTTTGAGATTAGGAATTGTAAAGGGGAGGTACGAGGAATAGGGAATTTAGGTATGCCTGTGGTGGGAATGATGCGTGAAAGGATAGAAATCGAGGGGGTAGTGATGGATGAAAGTGACTTTTATGTGATCGAGGAAATGAATGATAAATATATGTTGTTAGGGTATAGGTTCTTGAAGAAGTGTGGGATAGTGGTCCGTCCAAGCACGAATGTGATTAAATTGCATATGAAAGGGAATGTACGTAGAGAGTTGTACTTGGATAGGGACGGAGGGGTAAACAGTAAGATATGGAAGGGGGTGCCGTTGGTTGCCAAAGAGAGGGTAAGAGTGCCGCCTGAGGTTGGGAAAGTTGTTAGTATGAAAGTTGTGTGGCCAGATAGTCTTGGGATCACCAATGGTGATAAGTGTGAATATGTAGTTGAAGGTGTGGATGCGAGCAAGTTGGTAAGGCCTACTTGCCGAGTGCTAGGAAGAATGGTGTGCGGGGTTGATTGTGTGGGGTTGCTATACACATTGGTAAGTATACATGACGAAAGGTACGTCAGGGTACAGCAGGTGATGACAGGTAGTGTGGAGGAAGGTGATAGTTGGAAGTATGTTGAGTTGAGAGAAGGAGTGAGGATGGATGTAAATGTTAGTGATGATGACAGGGAGCGATTGATGTGGATGTTGTGGGATAGGTGGGGTGTGTTGAGCTGTGGAGACAAGGATTTTGGGGTCTAAGCTTCCTGAATTTAAAAAAGGTTTGGAAGATGATATGCCCATATATCAGTGTCCCCATTACTTTTCCGTGCCTATTACACGAGAGATTCAGCAGCAGTGTGGGGAATTTGATAGAGTGGGAGTGATAGAGAGGAGTGAGAGTGCTTGGAATAGCCCCATAGTCCCTGTATGTAAGCCGGATGGAAGTCTGCGGATGTATGTAGATTATAGAAGGGTGAATGAAGTGACTGTGAAGGAGCGATTCCCGATGAATATGGTTTCTGATTGTGTGTACAAGATGCATGGGATGAGATTTTTTAACAAATTAGACCTGGTAAGGGGCTATTAATGCCTCTTGAGGAGGGGAGCAGGCCTTTACAGTTTTTTCAAGTGGTAGTTGCCACTATCAGTTTAAACGTTTGAGTTTTGGGTTGGCTAGCACGCCTGCTGCCTTCCAAAGAGCAATGTATGTAGTTTTGGCTGGGTTTGGTAGAAGGAAGGTGACTCGGTTTATAGATGATATTTTGATTCTGAGTGAAACTGTTGAAGAGAATATGGAATTGCTTGAGAAGGTGCTAGAGTGCTTGGAAGGGGTTGGAGTGAAAGTGAAGCTTGAGAAATGTACTTGGTTGGTTGGGGAGGTGGAATTTCTTGATCATAAAGTAAGTGCGAGTGGAGTAAGAAAGAGTGAAAAGTTTGTGAGAAAAGTAAGGGAGTTTCCACATCCCCGGACCGTGCGTGAGTTAAAAACTGTAGAACGTCATGTATTGGTACCTTTGTGAATAGGAAATCTACATCTACACTTAAAAGTTTTATGTTGTGAAGGGGTATATGTTTCTTTGAATTTGTGACAGAAATCTTTGGAATGTTTTGTGACTGGGAAAAAATGCACCTAAGACTGGCTACCCATTTAGAAATTTTGTAATTGTAAGCTCCGGTACATGAGATGAGGGGTCTAAATGGAAGATTATCTTTATGAGTTTCACAAAGGCCATAAAATAAGGTTGCTTTGGGTTAATGGCTTTAAATGTCTCCAGTAGTTCAATGCTTTTTTTGTCTTTGCTAATTAATCTTAGGAATTATTGGAAAAGGAATTTGAACTAATCCGTAAGCAGTTCACATTTTTAAAGTACCCTGATCATGTCATTGGGAAAATTATCTTCAAATATGTATAGTGGATGTTTTAAACAAATAAAGATATTGTGAGTGCTTCTTGGTGTAGCTGCGTGAGCGTTTAATGACCTGAAAACCAAAGTTATTTCTTGTCTGTAAAATGGCAGCTACCAAACAAGAAATGCAATGATTTCTGGTCTGACCTCCTGGACTGCATTGAATCACAATAAAAAAAAAAAAAAATGGCGAAGTACATAACAAATTTGTGGGAACCATAACAAAAGCTTTGTGAATATCTGTTTGCTTTATAAATTGGATTTGTTAGCTGAAAATTTCGTTTGATTCTTTACAAAGACGGAACACTGCAAAGGGCTGTTTAAAACTTTTAATTACTGAATGCATGAGTTATTATTTAATGCTTATGCTCTTATGGTTCGGAAAACCAAAATCCAGATGTCTCTGCAAGAAAGGAGTTTATACGAAAACTGAAACCTAACTCAGATATAAACCGTGCCATCTCAGCTGTAAACTTTTTTCTGTATGGCGGCGATATTTTTGGCTGAAAAACTGATTGCTGTGATGAGTGGTCAGAGAAACTACAACAGAAATTGACATTTGAGAGTGCGTTTGCTTTAACCGAATCACGCAGATGAACTTGAGTTTTTATATATGTTTCTGAGGATGCCGTAAATGAGTGTGATAAGTTAATCCAGGTGTTTTGATCATATATAATAATTTTCATTGAATCATTATGTAATTATAAAGGAGGACATAGAATATTAATTGAATTTTAAAAATAAATGTGCTTAACAACAGTGTACAATTCTTTAAAAAAAAAAAAGAATAAAAGCCATATTGCCGTAAACTGGAAGTGGACATGAAACATCTTAAGAAATTTCATGTATACATGGAATTAGCAGCGATTTTACATGCATATAATAGTAGCCTACTATGATGTCATCGCTTATCGGAAGACAAATTATTATTAGTATACAAAATTTTTTAGAAAAGCAGCTTGTGACCCATCTTTTTTATTCTGAATGGAAATATCAGTTACTTATTGAATCTTTGGAGGTTTACTGCTAAACTCTTTCATACACAGTTACTGTTATTTTTTTTAGCAATGGTTGTCATTTTTTCTTTGACAGATTTATGAAAACTGCACATGCTCTGGGAGAGGGAAAAATGCCTCTGCGTTTGCGGTAAGTACTACCGTTCTGCTTACTCCTATTCTTCAATTTTTAGTCTCCTCTTGACAAGCTACGAGCATCTAGATTAGTTAATTTCTCTTTTCTAAACTACATTTATGTCTACTGTATATCCTTATGTATGCTAAAGCTTATTAAGTAGATTTTTATAAAACTGATTTAAGTTCGAAAGAACATATTAACAAGACATAATTAGAGCTCATTTATTGCAAAATGATGAGAAAGAAAACTATTTGTACTTATTGCAATAATAATATTTAGTTGGTTTATCATTCTACTACAGAATAGTAGCACAGCATTAACATTCATGGACAGCAGTGTTCGAAGGAGAAATCTTGAGTATTTTGAGGAGGCTAACGATACAATTTCCGAGAGTTTCGCGGTCGATGGATATTGCCTTCACAATTGTTCTGCATTCTATATGTACCTGACCCTGACCGTACTCACGAAGATGACCCATGCTGCCAGCAGAGTACCTGTCAATCTCATACTTCTCAGGTAAAGTAATTACAGTTCTTTTTCTGTTTTATTATTATGGACTATAAACTATAGGTTTTAAAGATTACCATCAAAGAGATGGCGAGAGTATTTTGAACAATTGTTAAATACTGAAAATGATGAGAGAGACGAGATGTGGGAAGCACAGAGGGTGGATGGACCAGTGAGGGAGATACAGGATACAGAAGTGAAGAGAGAATTAAGAGGAAAATGAAGAATGGTAAATCACCAGGTCCATCGGAGTTCCAAATTGAAATGCTTAAATTACTAGGTACAGAGGGGGAGAAATGGATGCTGGATTTATTAAAAGCTAGTATATATGTAAAGAGCAAGAAATGCCAAGGGATTGGGAGGAGAGTTTAATGGTGTATATATATATATATATATATATATATATATATATATATATATATATATATATATATATATATATATATATATATATATATACAAGCAGAAGGGAGATGTCATGGATTGTGGTAACTACTGGGGAAATAAACTAAGAGAGCATGGATTGAAAGTTTTAGAGAGTACTGGATGAGAGATTAAAAGAGATTGTAAAGCAGGAAACAGCCGTATGGATTCATGAGAGGAATAGGGACGATGGATGCCATCTTCATAGTACGACAGCTACAGGAAAAGAGGTTAGAGGGAAACCAGGAGCGCTATTGTGCATTCATAAACCTAGAGAAAGCGTATGATAGAATCCCAAGAGAAGTGATGTTTTGGTGTTTAGGGAAAAGGAAATTCCCAGAAAAGCTGGTTACTCTGGTCGAGATGATATATAAAAGAGCACGAAACAAAAGTGATAACAGCAGTTGGGGAAACAGAAAACTTTTAAGTTAGTGTTGGATTACATCAGGGGTCAGCATTAAGCCCATTTTTGTTTGTGCTGGTGATGGATGTATTGAGTGAAGCGATCAGGAATGAAGAGCTGTGGGAGTTGTATTGGTGATTAGTGCTGAAAATGAGGAGGACCTCCAGAGAAGGGTTGGAGAGTGGCAGGAATCTATAGAGAGGTGTGGCTTAAAGGTGAATGTAAATAAAACAGAGGTTTTGCTGAGCAGTAGGGAAGATAGAGAGAGAATAGTAATACAAGAAAGAAGAGGCTCGATGATAAGACAGGCAGAAAAGTTTAAATACTTAGGATCTACTTTAAGCCAAGAGGGAGCATTTGAGGCAGAAGTTGACAGTAGGATATAAGCTGCATGGGGGAAGTGGAGAGAGGTAGTTGGAGTGGTATATATGTGATAAGAAAATGCCACTCAAGCTAAAAGTCAAGCTATAAAACCAGTATTAATGTATGGAGCAGAAACATGGGGAATAAGAAGAAAGGAGGAAATAAAGCTTGAGAGAACAGAGATGAGAATGCTGTGGTTGATTATGGGAATATCGCTGCTTGAGAGAATGGAAAATGATGAAATAAGAAGAAAGGCAGGCTTAGTAAACATTACAGAGGTGATAAGAGAGTCACAATTGAGATGGTATGGGCATGTGCTGAGGATGGATGACGAGGAGAGAGTGCAGAGGGCTTGGGAGGAACCTGTTAGAGGAAGAAGATCAAGAGGGAGACAGAGAATTAGATGGTGGGATAAAGTGATGGAAGATATGGAGAGAAGAGGTTTGGTGGAGGATAATGCCTTTGATAGAAGGCAGTGGAAAGGTGCATCCCTTAATGTAGGGATAATGGTGGGAAAGAAGAAGAGTTTTAGTAAACTTCTAAAGTTTGGCCTTTTTTTGGTTACACAGCTATATATATATATATATATATATATATATATATATATATATATATAATATATATATATATATATATTGTCATAGGGCAGGCCAAGGTGTAAGATTTTGTTTTGGAAAATCTAGAGGTGCTGGCTCTACTTTGAATTCATTGAATATGACAACTAACCTAGGTGGCCCCACCTCATGTGGACAGAAAATAAAAGTATGTATCCTTAGCTAAAACTATAACAAAATACTTTCAAAAGGATTGAAGGTAAACGTATTATGTCTACTTGAAATATAATTCCCTAAGGTAATCAGAAGAATAACAAAATTATAGGAGCTCTCACTGGCTCCGTACCACTGTATTGATATTGAATGTTATGTACAATATCAAGAACAAATGTGCCAGTGGGTTGCAAGCAAAACACTAAATCTAGTGAGTAAATATGGTGCAGAAATCAATTACAGAACTCTTAAAGATAACACATAAGGTGGAGCACTGTAAACAAGGACTGCTCCCACTAGGATCTCTGGTATCTTGTCCCGAAGAATGGCACTGACGGTAAATGTGTCGAGTGGCATTGTTGAGCTACAGAAGACAGCACACACCAGGGAAGTCTACACAATTCTGCAAAGCAGGTAACATTGTAACATTTGGGATAACAACACGGAAACTTACGTAACTGATCAATGCTTAAATAGAAAATGCAAAATACAACAATCATCAAATTATTGAATGAATGCTTAAGAACACTTTTACAATAACCTAAATGATGTCACAAATACACAATAAAAAATCACTAGGGTCTCTGAAGGAGACAAAATAATAGAATCATGGGAATAGGAGAACAGGTGGAACAAGGAATGAGTGTAAGGAATAGTAAGTAGGTGAGGGCCAACAACCAACTTTGAATTCACATTACCAGAGTCCGTAGACAAAGCTTGAGTAAAGTTGAACCAGAATGTCAGAGGAAGGGTTTCGTCTCTTGCAGTTCTTCACTAAGGAATGAAATATGGGAACACTCCAGATTTCACCTTGGGCAGTGCTCGGGTAACTTCAGGGTGACAGCCTCAAGGGGGTTGTCAGGAATGGATGTCGAGCAGAGTCCCATTCCCAGACAGTGTAGTAGAAGTGTAAACTAGTCGGCAGGATCTATAAAGTCAAAACAACACTTTTGCTTTACTCTACATTTCTGTTCTAAAACTCAAACAACTTTCCAAAAACAATTCCTTCATTTCTTCCATGTTTTATTTCCTGTTTTTAAGGAAAAAAGTTAAAACAAGTGTCAGAAGGATTCTTGTCACACCTCCCCAGTGTGAACGTCGTTAGATTAATCCAGCCTTGTGCTGGCATGGGCTCTTGCAGAATTGTGAACGTCTATAAACTTTTTGCAAATTACAAACATGATTTTATATCTCTCTCCTAACATAATACATAAACTTTTTATTGCTGATTCATGTCTGCAGGAAAGTTTGTATTTGGTAATTCAGGCATATAGTGCAAAATTCAGCTGTGAATTTAACTTTACCATTAAAGCAGACTTGCCTCTATCTATTACTCTGTAACTAAATTTAACATGCAAATCCATTCCAAATGTCTTCTTTACTATGGTTAATGCTTCCACTTGCATTCGTTCATATATCATCCCACTTGTGTTATTACTGACACAAGTCTGGCACTGATAACAGTGCGGAAAAGTTTAGGTAAATTAGTCGGGGATACAAAGAGGTATTCAAAAGAGAGGATTTTTAACATTTGGGAGTTACTGTGAGATACAAGTAGTTACTGAATGGAGATATTTAGACTTCACCTCTGGATAGTGAGTCTAAATACTTGGGAAACTATGAAGATAAACTTCCTAAACTTAGTAGCATGAGAGTGCATCAGCTATTTTGTTTTCGGTTCCTTGGATGTATTCAATTCTCCAGTTGTAATCTTGCATGTCCAGACTCTGTCACATCAAGCGCTTGTTCTGATTCCAAAATCGTGTCAGGTATCCAAACAGGTAGTGATATGTTCAGACTGTAAGAGGGTACTTGTGATCTGCACAATAAGCTTTGTAGTGTTTCATTTCTAACACCATACCTAATAACTCTTTCTCTAGGGTGCTATATCTTGTTTCGGTCAAGTTAATGTTTCTTTGAGCAGCATACCAGGGGATATCTGATGCCATAAGTAATCTGGAACGTTACTGCTCCTATCCCCATGTCACTGGCATCTACATCCATATAGAATACTTTGTTCTAATCTGATGTACTTAGTACTGGCTTATTTGTTAAAATAGCTTTTAAATTACCTTATGCTTCTCTTCTAAAGTATTGCATCATTTCAAAGAACTTCTGTGCTTGTTTCTTTTTTTCCCTGGATATGGCTTATCGAGAGTGGCACGGATGTTCGCATTTTTGGGCATTATATTGCCACTTTGCACAATATGAACCAAGTATGTGATTTGTGCAGCTCCAAACTGGAATTTCTTCAAGTTCAGTACTAGGTTTACCTATCTAAGAGTTGGAAGAACTTTCTTCAAGATATGGTGATGTTGTTCCCATGATAGGGCATAAATTACTATGTTGTTCAAGTACATGACAATTTTCTACCCCAGCAAGAACCTTGTTCATTAATCTTTGGAAACAGAATCTTTGGAAACAGCCTGGTGCATTTTTCAAACCAAAAGGCATTATTTGATGTTGGTAGAAGCCATCTTGAGTTTTAAAAGCGATCATTGGGTGCAAAACCACTGAGAAGGGGACCTACCAATAACCTTCCTCTATGTCGATTTTACTTAGGAAAGGGGCCTTAGTCTGTCCAAGCACATATCTATTCTCAACAGAGGATATTGCTTAGATTTTGTGTCTCCCCCCCCCCCCCCCCCCCCCTCCTTTGGTACTATCACCATCGTGGATGACCAAACACTATTGTTAGTTTGATTAAACCTAGTTCAAATTGCAACTCGACTTGTAGTATTATTTGCTCGGCCTTTTGTGGATTAACCTTGTAAAATCTCTGGGCGAATTGGCCTAGTGTTATCCTCAAGATTTATATGATGCTCTAGGACCGATGTACAGCTGGACTTGTCTTGAACCACCTCGCTGTATTCAGTTAACAACTCTTATACCTGTCAGTGGCTTTTGGTTAAACCCGGGTTGATGTACTTCATATTTTGTAGAACCTGGAAGTTGGATTCAGGAGGCTGGGGTGTCATAACCATGCCCACCACAGCGGGTGTAGAGGACCCGAGGATAGGGTCTTTGTCGTCTGGTCAGGTTCGGTAGGGTTTGAGCAAATTCACATGAAGCCACTTGGCTTGCCTTTGCCCACAGTATACTAAATTGTTCAAGTTGGCTAATACTTTATGGGGCAGTTTAAACTTTGTGTCTAGCGGCTGGAATGCTCCAGTACTGACGGCAAGGACTCATCTCCTACAACAAAATGTCCATCTCCTTGTCTTTTGATCTTTGCTCTTTCCTGTGTTGCAACTACCGTTGCTTGGGTAATGGCCCAAGTTGCTTTTAGTCCATTCTGGATATCTGATAATTCCTTGGTTGCAGACAAAATGCCGATGGACATAACGTCGACGGACATAAAGTTGACGGATATAATGTCGATGGACAAAATGTCGACGGACAAAATGCCAATCTCTGTTCAGGTAGGACAAAATGTCGAAAATAATAATAATAATAATAATAATAATAATAATAATTCAGTTTTTGTTTACATATTTTGTTCACATATTCCAGTACCGGTAGTTGTCTTGTTTCGTTTTACAAACCATTTAATGCCTAACAAATGTAATCTCAACGAAGAATGATAGTGAGGACATAAGCATTTACTCAACGTCTAACAATTTAAAAATGTTAGAAACCTAGGTATTCAAGGTGCGATGGGACATTTGATTCTCCCCCTGTTGGGTAGCAGTTGTATACTATTCATGCCCTTGTGATGACCAATAACAAAACACTTCCAATGGTGTATTGCCTTACAATAAAAAAGGATGAGCAAACTTACGAGTTCATTTTTAATTTTTTGAGAGACTGCAATTTGAACCCAACCTCTATCAGTGTTGATTTCGAAAAAGCCGCTATTAACAATATAAGGAAGATATTTCCAGATACTATCGTTTATGGATGTTTTTTCCATTTCGGTCAATGTCTGTGGCGCAAAATTAGGTCATTGGGTTTACTTTACAATTGTATTCATCATAAAGCAGTTTCAAGCATTGTCATTTGTTCCTTTTGAATGCGCATATGTTTTTTTTCTTTTTTTTAGCTTCTTGGTTCCTTAAATGAAGAAATAGAATGTGCTCTCGACAAATTTCTGGCATATTTTGAAGTGACCTGGTTAGGTGTAGTTGAACGTGGACGACGACATAAAC
>NC_087202.1:118423257-118428257 GCF_015104395.2 Macrobrachium nipponense
AACTTTTTTCATTATGAAAGCATCAAGTTTAAATAATAAACCAAGCCTTTAATTTAGAACATTTCTATTATTTGATTTGATAAAACAAGATTCAATGATATTCCTTTTAACTGTGTCATTACATGGGACTAAGGCTCTTGCTTGACTCCAGTTAATAGGATGGTCTAAATCTCTCATATCTACAAATAATGCATTCGATATTTGCCCAGTTCCTACAGAATATTGATGTTGCTTGAGACGCTGTGAAAGAGATTTGCCGGTCTGTCCGTAATAGACTTTATCACACTTTTTCAAGGAATTTCATATATGCAGCCTGGAAGATCTTTTAGGAGAATTTTTGATTACTAAACTCTTGACATTATATTACTGAAACAACAATTTATGTTAAAAAGCTTTAAAATTCTAGGAATATCTAAAAACCTTTCATCATAAGGTAATTTTAGAATGTAATGCTTACTAAATTCAAGTTTGTCATTAGTTGAATAAAATGTTTTTCTAGCTCTTTTCCATGCCACATGTACAAAAGTCCTTGGGTATTTAAGTTTCAATGCAATATCATAAATAGTTTTAATTTCAGCGTCAATAAACTGCGGGCTACAGACACGTAAAGCCCTTAGGAACATCCCGAAAAAACAGAGAATTTAACATTTTGATGATGATGGAGTAGTAATGAACAAAAGAGGCAATATTAGTTTGATTTTCGAAAGACTGAAAAGGTGAAATTTCTATCATTTCTATGGACAGTTACATCAAGAAAATTCAAATTACAATTTCTTTCTTCCTCTACAGTAAATTTTATAGGAGGGACTAAATTATTGAGATTATTAAGGAATTCCTGGAGGTTTTTGTGAACTGGCCAAATACAGAAGATATCATCCACGTACCTAAACCAAATAACTTTTTGGGGCAAAATTCTTGGTAAGAGTTTTGTCTAAAAAAATTCCATGTAAATATTGCTAAGGACAGGAGATAAGGGATTACCCATAGCCATGCCAAACTTTTGTACAAAAAATTCCCCATTGAAACAAAATTTACTATCTTTGATACATAACCTTATGAGACTAATGTCCTTAGCAATATTTACATGGAATTTTTTGAGACAAAACTCTTACCAAGAATTTTGCCCCAAAAAGTTATTTGGTTTAGGTACGTGGATGATATCTTCTGTATTTCACGTTTTAATGGGAGATTTCTCACGGGTATTTTTAGGAAAAAGACGTACACTGGTTTGGGTCTTAACTTTTTTAGTAACTGTTCCATGACATTTAAGCTAAATTCGGCAAAGACACTTTTATTCAGAGCCTATTCCCTGTGTTCAGATTGGAATAGTTTTCATAATGAAATAGCCTTTCTTAAAGTATTTTTTAAGAAATAACTGTTATCCTTCTGACCTCTTTGACAAATTGTTAAAAAAGTTTTTAAACAATATATATCAGCCCAGTTTATTGTGTCCTCAAGTTCCGAAGAAACTAATGTATTTTTCATTGCCATTTGTAAAAAATGCAGCCTTTAGACGTGAACTGACAACAGCGCTAAGCACTTTGTATCCCTATGTCCATTTCAAATTTGTGTTCACCAACCCTTTAACAATAGGCAGACTTTTTAAATTCAAAGACACCCTTCCGGAGTTGATGCGTTCTTTCATTGTGTATGAGTATACTCGTCCAAAATGTAATTTTGGAAATTACGTCGAATCAACCCGACGCTTACTGAAAGTCCGCATCGATTCCCATAGAGGTGTCAGTTACCGCACTGGCTGCATTTTAAAATCAAAAGAATTTTCGGCCATAAGGAACCATGCAAATTCATGTAAAACTGACGTTATGTACAATAATTTCAAAATACTCTGTCAAACTGCTGACTGTCTTTCGCTCCTTCTTTTAGAATCTCTTTACATTAAGAAACTGTCTCCTACCTTAAACAACCAAACTACCTCCACACCGTTACATATTGCTTAACTGCCTATTACTCACATTCTCTCTCTCTCTCTCTCTCTCTCTCTCTCTCTCTCTCTCTCTCTCTCTCTCTCTCTCTCTCTCTCTCTCTCTCCCCTTGTTTTTGATTCCTCCAACATCGCCTTTTGACTATGCTATTTTCCATCAGTTAACAACCAAACCTCTTAACAGTAAGTCTGGCAGAATGGTATCTTTGTGTATTTTTTCAATTTTTATCTTTCGTTTTGCTTTTGGATGTGTTATTTTACAAAGTAATTCAGTGTTTTAAAATACTTTTAGCTTAGTCACTTTGTAGTTTTTATTTTTATTTTAGCTTAATGACAAACTATATTTCTTATAATTATTAGGTTATTTTAGCACACTTTTTAATATTGTAAAATTAATTCTATTTATAGCCCTGAAGATGGGAAAGGATTCCCGAAACGTAGGTGTCAATAAAAAGAAGAAATGATCGCCAAGTCTTCTCGTTGGTCCTGCTCCATTATATATATTAAACATATATATATATATATATATATTATATATATATATATATATATATATATATATATATATATAATATAA
This sequence comes from Macrobrachium nipponense, assembly GCF_015104395.2. Classification (NCBI taxonomy): domain Eukaryota; kingdom Metazoa; phylum Arthropoda; class Malacostraca; order Decapoda; family Palaemonidae; genus Macrobrachium; species Macrobrachium nipponense. The sequence goes on from NC_087202.1 coordinate 118,425,777, forward strand.
TATATATATAGAATATATATATATATATATATATATATATATATATATATATATATATATATATATATATATATACATAGCATCACATTTTATATACTTCGTGATCAAATTATTCATATATATATATAATAGATATATATATATATATATATATATATATATGTGTGTGTGTGTGTGTGTGTGTGTGTATATATATATGTATATATATATCGAACTACAAATGTCCTTTAATATCTAATTCGCTCTACCTTGGAATTAATATATTTTCATATATGCTTAACCGAGGGGGAATTTATTAAGCGATAATACAATTGGCGATTGACAGGCGCGAACCAGCGACCTCTCAATTCTAGGACTGGCAGTGCTGGGAGAGCTCATTCATTGGCTCTTTAAACCTCTGTCTCTTCCCAGTCCTTATGCCAGGCCTTCCTAGTTGGAACCTGGAAGGTCACAGTCACTGCCCAACCATATAACATCGTAAAAGGCACCACTGCTGCCCCAGTTGTCGCAGCAGCTGAGGCAGGAGGAGGCTGTAAGGCATCTTCGGTTAAGCATGACCCTTTTCCTGTAGGCATGTCACCCATTAAATAGAGGCTGGTGGGGGCCTGTGATGTTTCTGAGAATGGCACTGGAGAATCTAGAGTAGCTCTGATTCTTCGACATCTGGGCAGCAGCGATGCCTTTTATATTGTCATATGGTCAGTCAGTTACTGTGGGACTTTTACCCCGCAACAATGCCTTGCCTTGTTTCTTTTTTTTTTATCTTCTGCCAGACTCTTCCTCATTTACTTGACTTAAGTGACAAGCTGGAAAATAACCTTATGTAGAGCATTGTCTGTTAGAGACTTGTTTTCTGAGAACTGGGCTAGTGAGGAGGATGAGGGAGTACTCACCCCGTGCTTAGAAGGTTCTTCATTCATAGGAGTGGAGATGGATGTTGCCATGGATTTGGGATCAGACAGGGTTACTATTACTAGCTCAGACATGAGTTGCAAGCCCGTGCCAGTTCGTTGAGAGGGGGATTCTGATTGGAGTCTCCAAGAGGGAGATCTAATGAGTGCTCTCGCTTGGGCTCTGATTCTAATGTAGGCTCTGGCTGTGGGAAGATGTCATATTCAGCAAGGTAACATGACTTCCACTCGGAAGGTTCAGGACATTGAAGAGTGCCATGTGTAGTCTCTGGCTGTAGCTTGACATCAGGCCTACTGCAAAGCAGTGCTTTATGAAGAATGGAAAATTATAGGACTATGGCAAGGCAAAAGGAGGACCCTATGTTGGGATTCCTGACCTAAGATGAGGTCATAGCCTCCTGGAAGGGTTTCGGTTACTCCCAGTCTGCTGATCCTACATTTGTGGGATGTTACTCTCATCTCAATTGGACAGTTGTGAGAGTCAGTCATTGACCACATAGTAGCTAACTTCCTAATCTGAGCTAACACATGCAATGATTACTACATGTAGAGCAAACTCTAACTGAAATAATCAACTCACAACCTATACCAGTTGTCTCTCATCAACACTTGATAGATGTTTGCAGATTCAGATTTCTGTGACACCAACCCAAGATGCAGGTGAATTTGTTTTTTCTCCACTTGATATTTATGTTAGAATTATTTTGAAGGAATGTACAAGTTCCTAGTCACAGATTTAAGAATAACAAATAGTAATAATGACTACCTACGCTGTTCAACCTCTGTCAACTATATTGCCCATTAATTGGTTTGTATGTTTTACAAATCCAGCTAGCAATGACTAGTCACTGGAAACATGCAAAATGAACTGATGTAGGTTTCCAATTTGTTATGAGTGTTGGTTATTTTTTACTTTTACCAACACACAACCAAAAACTTACATTAAAAATATTCAATTGAAGGAAGGTTTCAGGAGAGAAATTCTGGGGGTAACTTAAGTACATGTATGTAGATGAATCAGAAGGATCAAATACAAAGAGCCATACGCACTGTGTTCTTGGCAACCCTCAAGCTAAATTTTATAAGAATTAAACAATTAGGGTCCCTTACAGTAAATACAGCGAAAGCAATAGCAATAAATGAGCTTGAAGGCTTGACTGTTTGGGCGCTAAAAATAACGTGGCAGAATCACAGGCAAGCAAAGAAAGAAAGCATTGACAGCCAATGTTCTCCAAGCCACACTTTCCCCTTTGCGATAGTATTTACCAACAGGACAATTGGTTCACCGACAGACAAACAAAACTCACATTCATGTACTCACCAGGTATGACTGTCTTCAAGGCGAGAATCTGTGCTGCCCACTGGTTATGGCTGCCGAGATGCAACAACCGCTGGAAATCACAACATAAAACAACCCAACAAGTACTACAAGCACACAACAACTCAAAAACAACAAATCACTGTGCAGACAAATACCAACAACATCAAAACAACAACACTGCAAGTCCATACACAACTACTTACAAACAACACCAAGAAACCACAACAACTCACCAACAACAACACTCAA
>NC_087202.1:118433257-118438257 GCF_015104395.2 Macrobrachium nipponense
TCTTCTCGCGAGACTCGGGAGTCGGGCACTCCGTTTCCGTCTACACACTGTTATGTATATTGCATGCCTAGTTAATAAATCAATTAGTACTCAGTTCTGTCTCATTGCGACCTCACACGCTCAAACGCAAATTAAATCATAGGAAAACGATAGAGCTTCAAATGATAATGCTTTAATTGCAGGTGTGTTGAAGAACGTGACAAGGATATGGGCTTAGGTATATTCAACGCTGCTCTGGCATTATTTTCTTCAATACCAGCACCTATAATCTTTGGATGGGCAATTGGTAAGTATTATATGCTTAACTTTTAGCATTATTTACACTGCTACCACAACAAGATATTGAAATTTGTATTCTGTGCCCTTAAGTCTTTTTAATATATTTGATATGGGAATTGTAATCAAATTTACAGTTACTAAGATACTTACCATCTTTTGTGTATATTTTACATTTTTATTCTCATGGAGCTAGCACTCATGGGAGGTTGTGGTTTTGTTTTAAATTTTATCTTCTTTTTAACTTAAAACTTTTGCAATTAGAATGACAACAATAATCTTATAGGCTGAAAAAATTCCTTTTCAAGGCGTGTATTGCAATAAGTAATTTCTGAAATTTAATCTTACGTCTCCGTTATGTAGCTTTTTCTTCTGTGACAGTGGGAGTTCAACAAATTGCAAAAAAAAATAAAAATCTGTTTTTAATCCAAATATTTTATTCACCCCCAACTATCAAGGGGCCCGATAGGTACAAACTCTCATTTGTAGCTTAATGCATGTAGTATATGAATCACGCTGATGTGATAAAAATTCATAATGTGGCTACGTGCGGCAAACGGACGACATTTTTAACATGGCAAAGGTGGGTGAATATCGATTCTAATTTGTAAGGACGGAATTGGTATCAACTTATACCTCACTTGTTGGTCGAGTCAGTAACATCTCACTGGAGTCGTGATTTCTCCTCTGTGCGCTGGTTCGAATTCCGAGGTAGAATTTCATGGCCTTTCCACCGATATATAATGCATCAATGTATGGATATTAAACGACATTTGTAGCTTAAGGCATGTTTACTATATATATATATATATATATATATATATATATATATATATATATATATATATATGTATGTATGTATGTCAAACGGCTTACGTGTGGATGGGACTCTTGGTATAAATGCTGATTTTTCTGTAACTTTTCTCATTCATTACCAACCTGAAGAGACAGTGCAGTCTCTGAAATAATATATTAATTTTCTATATTTTGGGGTTGTATGGGCTCTTTTGAATATATATATATATATATATATATATATATATATAGATATATATATATATATATATACATATACATATAGGTGATGCTACGGAGGAGAACGAATACACGAGAATTGCCAAGATCTTTCGGTCTACACGACCCTTTACTTGAGGCAGAACTGATCATAGCAGAGCAAAAACATAGTACAATTAGGCTTAGTTACATAGCAAATTTAGAGGACCGCAGAACTCTATGTTGTTCCTAGGAGTTCCTTGGTGGCTATAGGAGGATTTATATCAGGATACATTGCCACTGGAAGATATTTTAAAACTCCCACATGCTGAAGTTTTCTAAGCTTCCATATGCTTCAGGTGTTAACGTGGTCACTATAAACCATCTCGTGCAAGAGTAAGGCTTTTTCTGGTGTGAACTGAGAATGTATTGTCAAGTTTACAAGAGGTTCCTCTGCTATTGTTTCCAGAGGCAGTGGTCAGTTTCTTTTCTCTGGAGTTGGGGTTGAGGTATTTCGTGAAATGCATCTCTATAGACAACTTCATTTAGTCATTCTAAATGCGGCGTCGATGTCCCAAGTTGTTGGGATGCCATGGTACTTTTTTGCATCAATCAATCAATCTCATTCTAAATGCTGGACGTTCCAACTATTAGAGATTTTATTTTTATGTTTCTGGCACTTTAGGTAATGCTCATTTAGTTGTTGCTTACAACATGGAGCCCAGGAGGTTTTTAGGTCTTGTGTAATTGAGTTGCATGGTACATCATAACTCTCCTTTGGGAGAGTTGATGAGGTTAACTTTTTGCCTGCAAAGTTGTTCGAAGCAACTACCCTCTTTTGGCAGCCCTAGCGCCTGTGAAACGGCAAGAGAATTCTAAGTTTTTTGTGGAATGTTGGCATTGAAGATACTAATCTTTTGTTTTTGCCCTGGGTGAAGAGAAAAAAAAATGGAGGCATTCCCTTCTTAGGGTTGTTAAAATTTGGAATTTGACATTATTCAAAGATGAAGTAATAGCATCGGAATGGGCTTGACATCCAGATGTTTGCAGCACACACTAGGCTGTGGGATCCTCCCCTTTTACTGACCTGTTTGAGACCAGGTGGAGTCTTGTTTACCAATTTATTGTTCACCAGTGCTGGATCCTCAAGCTTGGGCAATGGACACCAAGCTGTTCCTTGGTCAGGTCTGGACTTTAATACCTTTCCTCTTTTGCTGTGTTTCAGGAATTCGGCAATGAATTAGTTGGCTCTACATTTTCTCTTGGCATTTATTACCTCAGGTAACAAAAGAATGCTGGGTTCCAGTTTCCTTCAGTGGTTGACAGAAGCAGCCAACAGAGGAAAGTTTCCATCACAATCCCTGAAGCTGCAGATGACTGTGTAGAGATGGTCTAAGACTCCTGTGAGCTCAAGGTGAGATTGTTCAGGAATGCCTTTATCAGTGCTAAGAGAGACTCTAATAATCGGTTTTGCCAACCTCAGTAGTCGGTATATAGGTCATGGTGCCATGTTCAGGGTTTAATCCAGTACCAGTACTCTATTAGCAACTCGATAAAGTTTCTGTTGTTTTTCAAGCATGAGAAAAGTTCTTGGTAGCAGCCTTTTAAGGATAAAGGGCTATGTTGGCTTCAGCTACTAGGTTTGTCTGAGGACAAAAACATCTAGATGTATTTCGAGGTGTTAAGGTAGAGTTTCTCAGGTCTCTGGTACACACTTTACCTTGGATCTGTATGTGGCTCCTCAGTTCATTATGTCATCACCCTTTGAACCTTATGGAACAACCTTGTTTTAATGAGGTTTCTAGGGAAACTCTTCACAGTAGCCTTAGCTATAGCTATAGAGTGAGAGAACTAAAAGCTTTGTCAGTTAAGGTAGGCTTTGCTGAAGGCAAGGCAATGCATTTTGCTTTATTTGGTCCCACATCCATGTCGACATTTTGTGACCCCTGCCCCCTTCCAAGGGGTACAGGTATCTTCACAATCATCGACAGGAACACCAGATGGCCAGAAGCAATGCCAATAAGACAGCAGACAACAGAGAGTTGAGTGAGAGCACTAATATGTTGGGTCAGCTAGCATGGAGAACTGCAATATATAATGAGCGACAGAGAAGCCAACTTCACCTCCGCAGCATACAACCCAGAAGTGAACGACATGGGAGAGCAGCTGCACCACTTTCTCAAATCGGCACACACTGCCAGATATCAAGGCAAGAGTTGAAGGAAGGAATTACACTGGGTCTTACTGGGATTAAGAACAGTCTCACACAAAGTACGGGCAGGTGCTGGTAATGCCGGCAGAAGGTTTTTAAAACCTGACAGACCACAACTCTTTCAGATGTCCACAGAGCATTGGAAAAGATCATGCTGGCGAGGACAATATACGATGTAGCGAGGAAAAAACAAGGGAACATATATATATATATATATATATATATATATATATATATATATATATATATATATATATATATATATATGTATGTATATATGTATATATGTATATATATATATATATATATATATATATATATATATATACATATATCATACATATATATATATATATATATATATATATATATATATATATATATATATATATATATATATATATATGTTCCCTTGTTTTTTCCTCGCTACATCGTATATTGTCCTCGCTACATCGTATATTGACTGAAGATAAGCTAACATTTTGATTTTGAAGGCGAACATTAAAATGGGAAAAACATAGTATGGCACTGAAATGGATACTTGACAAAAAAACAAGGAAGGTAACAGAAATCAAATGTCTGGTTATAAAAGCGAAAACCTTTGAGAGAGAGAGAGAGAGAGAGAGAGAGAGAGAGAGAGAGAGAGAGAGAGAGAGAGAGAGATGGGGTGGGGGGGGGCGGTGGGTAAATGTATTTCGTAAAGTACAAAAACATTTGCAATTCACCAAAAACAGGCATATTTTTGTTTTTTCTACAGAGGAATCTACATATTTTTTCATATGCGAAATTGGTCTAAAAGAATATATATATATATTTAGATGTATTTTCTCACAACTGAAAAATTGTGAACAATTCTATAAACAAATTTGGAAGAGATTTCAAATACATATGGTTGGAAAGCTTGCAGCGTCTGACATATGTAATTGCAATTCTTACAATGACAATGAGGTAGCTTCTGAAAAGCACATAAAAGATTGCTAAAATCAGGAGTGCTGGATCTGTGTTTCCTGGGAGTGCTCATTGCATCTTGTAGATTTCTGTTTTGAAGCAAGGACGCCCCGAGGGCCCTAGTGACTGGTTGAGACTTCACAACCTGGCTTGGAATCACTAGGGTCTGAGGACTTGTCTACTTTGTAGGTCCAGTAAGGACTTTAAGAATTCTCTGAATTGCTCTAATGGTAATAATGCTGATGTAAAGGATCTACGTACAGTGTTTGGATGTCAGAGCTTCCAATAAGCAGGAATGTAATGCCCTTTTCAGTAGGTCTTTCGTTAAGGACTCATGTTAATTTGTATTGTTTATGGAAAGTAAGCTATTTGACATGGTAGCAGTGGCTAGAAATTTTAGATTTGGGAAGAATGTATACTTGGATAAGTTATTGAAGTCACTAAGTGGCATGGTAATTATATATTTGCTGTGATTTATCTTCATGGCATGGAATTTCAATGTGATTATTGATGAGCATGACTCCTCTGGTTTGTGCAGGGATATATCCTGAAATGATCAGTAGCCTTTTTC
>NC_087202.1:118443257-118468257 GCF_015104395.2 Macrobrachium nipponense
TGTATTGTTTCTGAATCCGTATAGATCACTTGATACTACCCCTCCTCCTAAATCGAAAAAAACACCTTCGATTTTCTCAAAGAAAATAAGGGCCATAAAGCTCAGCTTTGAAATTAAAGTCCAGCTGCCTGTGCATGAGTGTTTGTATCACTTAGGTGTTCATTGTAATTCGTAATATCATGGTACATCAACAACATGAATTACCAATGAAAACTCTTCATTATCACTTTAACATAGTTAGGTAAAAGCTTTATATATATATATCTGTAAGTAAAATTCTATAGACTTGTATATATTTATATTCCACACAAATACAAAGTCCTTTATATGGATAATCAGTATCAATCATCAGTGTCACTGTCAGGATTGGTGTAAGCTTCCTTTTTCAAGGCATTCAAACGTGCCATCTACGTTTAGAGCAGCTTCACATGTGTTGATTATTGGCCAGTGGTGTAGCATGAATAACAGAACATCGGTGTCAGGGCTGCACACTAGTACTACTCTGATTTGCTTCAGTATTTGCAGCAGCACAGGCGTGGAAGAGAAGTCTTGTTTCAGCCTCTTCTTGGTTGGAAATGGTGTAAAGGTCTGGTAATACTGCAGAACATGTGATCATGAGGCCATCCTCATCTTCACCTCCACTGACATATACACTCTGGTTTGATGTGGTCAAGTTTCCCTTCTTCTCTTTCATATAATCTATGTAGTAAAGTGCTGTCAGATGTGCCTTGTTTTCAGCAATGGCCAAGAACTATTTCCATTATTCACTTGGTACCTTAGTACTTGGTCTGATTTCATATGCACTGTATGTTTTGCCTGATTTCTCTGTGCGCTTTTGTCTCTTTCTCTCGTCTGAGACTTGTACTGTTCTCCCTGTACATACACATCAAATGCTATGTGTATTTGTATAACATCTGTAGAGATATCCTCAGTAGAATGAGTAACACGGGACACGAACCTACTGGCCATATCTTTGAAAGGGATGGTCATTGTGGTAGAGGGAGGAGGCTAGATGACGCCATAGCCATCATATATCACAGCACAAATATGCTTGTAAGAACTGGTGATTTTGTCTCCTGGAATCAGTTCTTCAAACTTATGCATGGGCACAGGGTAATTTTCAGATGCCATCATCCTTTGTAGTGGGGCCTTCTTGATGGCATTGACTGCTAATAGGCGAAGATACATGGGACTTGATTTTGACTTGCTTGTTCTGGATGGTGTAAAAGTTTTCACATATTTTTATATGCCATAAATAACAATATTACTGTAATGCATCTTTAATCAACACTCCACGCACACATGCACTCAGATTTGAATATAATGGTTATTAGGTTTATGTAGGGGTACCTAAATGTAATACAAATGGTTGTCTCTTGTTTAAAATAAAATCAGCATGGTAATGCTTGTGAGAACCGCCATTCCAGGCCATCAACCTTTCAATGGCTACTGCTCATGTGCAAGTTGTTTTGAATTAACCTTTGATATTCTCCAATAACATTTTGGGCCAGCTCAAGCAATAATAGGTCTTGAATCATGAACGTTTCCATGTAGGTACTTTGATCTGTGTTCCAGCTGTGATATCAATACTTTCTAAATTGTGTGTACATGTGTTGCCGAGGTTTTAACCTCGGTACAGTCTCAAAAAAAAAACACTAATACCAAGTCTCCAAGTCTACCATTTCGCTCACACTCGTCTCTCCCACTCTCTCTAAAACGTAAGTAGGAAGTATAGGAAACCCATGTCTATCAAACTAAAGTTTATTAAATAACCCCCCCCCCCCCCCCAATGAATATGATTCAATTGAAATGAATGAGAAAATCATAAGACATCAGATCCTTAAATGAGCTATCCCCCACGAAAGGTAATATGCCTCTAAATATATTAAGCAAACTCACAAAGACAAAAGTCCCAAAAACTCAAATATATAAGTCCGTGACATTGTCAAGTTTCCTGTTTACTTGTTATCTCTCACGGATACGTCTAGAGACAAAGAGGAAAAGAGATATTTTTAGAAATATGCACAGGGAATGATAACTGTGGGATTTTCCAACATTACTCACAAACAAAATATAAAAGAATAAAACTGCACAGAAATGTAAGAATAAAATGCAGCATAATACAAATGACCTAATCCATGCACACATCATAAAAATAATATAAAGGATCACTGTAAAATATATACGTCACGACAAATACAACAAAGTTCAAATGGGCTCTGTAAATAATGTTTTTTTCGCGCTCACCTTACTGGCAATCGGCAGGAGTCCGAGATTGGGACCTCCTCTGGGCAGTGGGTGTCACTTGAGAATAATGATAATTGTTTCAAAAATCAAAATCTATCTTTCACTCATTCCGCCCATCAAACCAACTTACGTACATACTTCCCGCACAGAGCACGCCCATAATCAACTTACGTTGCGAGAAGCTTCTGTGGCATTTTTCAGGATCAGCTTAGGAGAAGCTAAGCCAACAAGATGTTATCAACGTGTGCATTTCTTTGTCTCCATGCGAACCTGCTCTAAGAGCTGATTGTGCAAGCACTGACAAGTGTGATAGTAAGCCCTGACACCTTCAATCTCCCGCTCACAAAATATCCGATGTAGGAATAGTAATTCTACTTATTTCAAAAGGAAGCAGGGGTCGTCCACCTTAGAATTTAATTATGAGGAAGTTTCATGTGTCACTTGCAGTGGAACTATCTGTAACGCATTTGTTTCGCACATCGTTTGCATGCGAACTTTACGCACACTGCTACGCCCACCATCGTGACTAAAACGGCCAACAATATCATGATAGATGGGAGCATGTAGTGGTCCGGAAAAAAGAAGAAAAGATCTTCATCAGGCAATGGTGGAATCGTAGCTATCTCTATTGTTTCCGGCATCGACACGGCCATGCGTCTCATGAAGGTGTTTTAGGAATATCCTCTCCGACGAGTTGTATACCTTCCTACTTAATACGAAGAAGAGCGAAGAGACGGCTCTACAAGAGGCGTCTAACAGCTGAGATCCCTGTAGCTGAAAAGACTCCATTGTATTGTGGCAGAGTGTTGAAATCTGGCAGCTAGCACTGAAGAATGCCGTAAGAGTTTTCTTGGAGATCACATGGTAGTTTCTTGGGAAGTTAGTAAAAATACAGTCAGTCAGTTTTACACCGTGCACTAATATCAACTCACACCCCGTCAAATCCACGCTCTTTAAGACAAAAATCATACTGTCACAAATGTACCTATCATGAATCAACGTACACCCTGACTCAAAGGCAATAGTAGAAGACTGATACTGTTCCCCCAAAATATACATAGTCTCTAAAGAATCCCAAGCAACCACTGAACCCTTAAAAGAACTGGGAAAAGGGGAAAGAAAATAATTACGGAATGCCTTCTTATTGCTAACAGGAACTTTCACAATCAACCCCTTATCAGACAATTATACTTTCAAAATCCCATAGTACCGATACAAATTATCCTTTGTAAAAATTATTTTGGAACCATTCAAATATGCCGCATTTTTCAAAGCAGATTTCAAATCCCCTACTGGTAAAATTTCCCCAGAAATACGTCCCTCAGAAGCAGTTATTATTGCCCCTACCTGGTTTTTAACCACATCTACTAAAGACACTGTTTCTTTCTCAATATTAAGTAAAGTAATTTGACATGTAAACAGCGTGACCGTTATGTCCAAATTTTTCTCAACTTGACCAACAGTAACCATCAAAACATTCAAGGATTATCTCAAATTCTCAAAACCCCCCTGTAACTTATCATCACTGTCCCTCAAAGCTGTTAGTACTTTCCCCTGCATAGCTAATTTTGCCCCCATTTGTTCAACCCTCACTAAAATTGTGATTGACAAACTTGCCACCGCCACTATTTATGCCACAGCCCCAGCTAATAAGTGGACTCCCCTCTTACGTCTCCCATAAGTAACCTGAGTATTGAGAGATGTATCCGGAAGCCACCTTAATGCCTTGACCTCGGTCAGTAAGCTACTCAAAGGGATGGACACATTCTGCTTTGCACCAATTTCTTCTAATGAAAATGTCAACTTTCGAACTCTCACTTGAGATTCTTCAAATTCCAACCTCAACTAAATGCTAAGTGCCACATGATCAGATGACAACCATACTTCATGTCCATGACGAATTACAACACCTGGGCCCAAACGTGCTTTCGATTTGGCCCAGACAACCACCCCTAATGCAACAAGGAGACAGAACTTCAGCCTCTAGAAAAAAAACAAAAGAAAAGAAAACCCATAAGTAACCAAGCCCTAAAGTAACGAAAAGATAAGGAAAGGGGAGAGAGAAAAAACAAAAGTTACATTGGTACCTCGACGTTCCAAGCCCTACAAAAACACCCCATTAAATTTTATAATAAACCTAATTTGACCAATAAACAATGAAATACAACAACAATTTGGACCATTCAATACCTAACTTAATACGTACTAGTACTAATATGTACGTACCTGTAAATAAAGTGTATTAGTGTACATGGTATACAAGAAATACTGTACATACATACGTACGTATATAGTAAAATGTGGAACCTTACCTTTCGAGTGAGGCTATCTCCAAAAGTGGCAACAGAGGAGGAGGACAAACGGCAGAAAACTTCTTATAGTATGTACACTTAACTTAACGAAACACATTAAAAATGTCAGGAAACATAAACTAAACTTTACGAAACACATTATCAAAACTGTAACACTTAACTTTACAAAAAAACTTAAAATTAAACTTGTTTTGTCTTTTTGTTATTTTTAGTTTTTTTTTTACTTTTTTATACTTTTTTTTTTTTTTTTTTTTTTTTACAAAATTTAAATTTCTTCACCACTTTCAACTTTCTGTTTTTTCGTAGTATCAATTGGATCTTCCTTTTTGCTTACTCCTACTAAAGGCCTCTCTAAGGAATAACTATCCAAGGAAGATTGCTTCTGCCTACTTTTCACAATGTTCCTGAAATGGCTCAGGCAAACGTCATCAAACTGCGCAAGCATACGACCTGTGTAAGCCTTTTTGGGGTGTCTCTTTTCTACAAATTTATTGCACCTTATGTAAAGCAGCTAGAGCATCCTTAATTTCTGCCGTTGTCATAGGGTCGTCCTCCTCCTCCTCACCACTGCTAGAGAACTCTTCTTGAACAACGTTATGTTGCATGGCCTCCAACTCCTTCAGGTCATCCGTCGTAAGCTCCCCTTGGTGCTCCTTGAGAAGGTCATAGATGTCGTCCTCGTCGACGACCAGCCCCATGGACTTGCCGAGTGCAACGATCTCGTCAAGATCTGGTTGCGAAACAGTTTCAGGATCGTCAACTGTTCCTGAATCTGCAGCACCAGCTTCGCCCACATCGAATCCCTCGAAGTCATGGGTGGATACGGCATCAGGCCAGAGTTTCCTCCATGAAGAATTCAAGGTTCGCCTCGAAACCTCTTGCCAAGCTTGGTCGATGAGTCGGATGCATAAGACAACATCGAAATGCTCCTTCCAAAATTCACGCAAGGTGAGGTTTGTGATATCGGTGATGTCGAAACATCTCTTGAAAAGATGTTGCGTATACAGCTTCTTGAAGTTCGATATCACTTGCTGGTCCATGGGCTGGAGGAGAGGGGTGGTGTTAGGCGGAAGATAAAGAATCTTGATAAACGAATACTCCACTAGGATATCTTCCTAAAGGCCAGGAGGGTGAATAGGGGCATTGTCCAACAACAGCAGACATTTCAGAGGGAGGTGCTTCTCTTCCAAGAATTTCTTCACTGTCGGGCCAAAACACAGATTTACCCACTCGGTGAACAAAAGTCTCGTTACCCAGGCTTTTGCATTAGCCCTCACATCACTGGAAGCTTCTCCTTAAGCACTTTGTGGGCCTTGAAGGCTCAAGGAGTCTCTGAATGATAGACAAGTAGGGGCTTCACCTTGCAATCCCCACTGGCGTTCGAACAAAGTGCGAGCCTCCCCATGCCGCACCACCGAATGGATGCCAGTTCGTTTACAGAATTTTTCAAACCACCCATGAGAAGCCTTGAACTCTGGGGTTGGCGTCGATGTCCCTTCTCCTCTATCGTCTTCGGCCTGGGCAATCAAATTGCCGAAAATAGTGCTGGCCTTGTGGGAGATTGCCGTCTCGGTTATAGTATCACCAGTGATTTCTTTGTCTTTTATCCAGACAAGAAGCAGCCTTTCCATCTTGTACACGTGGCTCCTCTTGCTAGACAAAATAGTCACACCCTTGGAAGGTGTAGCTGCTTTGATGGCATCCTTCTGCTTAAGGATGGTGCCTATTGTCTATGGATTTTGGCCATATTCTTTGGGGATCACACTCAATTGCATACCAGCTTCATACTTTTTAATTATCTCCATCTTTGTATCCAAAGAAAGCACCCTCTTCTTTCCTACTTCAACTTTCTTGGGACCCATGACTACTTATATACTGTACATTATTAAGTTATGTAGTTCGTATACATATGTAGTAAAGTTCTCACACAACACGATAAAGTAGTGCTACAATGAAATCACTAACGAATTTACGTTAATAAACTAAATCGTACAGAACGAATGAATTCCGCGTGCTTACGATAACGATGATGCCGCCAAGTGGCCGAAAAACCATGCCGCTACATAGATGCATGATGGGATCATGGGAGAGATGCTGACCAATAGGAGAGCAGGATCTTATGGAGGTGACTAGCATCAGGAACCAATGGGAGAGCGGGAGGATGGTGGCGAGTCTACTCAGTTGGCGGCGCGCGAGTTTTAAAATTGTTATTGGTGGTCCGGGCGAATCTTGGAACTTTACAGCAACAACCTTTTGTATCCTGAACTATATTCATATGTAAGAGCGAAAAAAATCTTTGTATTTGCTTTCGTATCTCGAGTTTTTTGTAAGTTGAGCCTTTCGTATGTCGAGGCACCACTGTACTAAAATCCAAAACCAACCAACTTCACCCCCCCCCTAAAAAAAGAAGGCAAAGAAAGCCGGACCAGCACGGACCAAAGCACCAAAAGGAAAGAGAAATCTCTACGGACAATTGCCCTCCCCCCCCAACTTGAGAAGAAAAGAAGAGAATAAAAATACACACTATCTACATTTGAACACAATTACCTTATCTTCTTAATCTTAGATATGTTTATTAACCTAGACAAACCTGTATTCTCATTCATGATAACAAATCTATTCCGCCTTAATTTCAAAAACTCAAAATGGACCCTCAAACGTAGGTGCTAGCTTATAGTTAAGCTGATTACGTACGTTGATTTTCACAAAAACTTTGTCACCAACAGCAATATTAACATTAGCTGACTTTGAGTTACTTTTGTCGACCATCTCTTGCGTTTTGGACTCAATATTTCTGCTAAGGCGCATATACCTATCTTTAGCCATAGAGACCAAAGACCTAACTGTATCATCACAATTAGCGGGAATGGACAATAAAGGAAACACTCCTTGTGCTGGATAACCAAACAATGCTTCTGTCGGAGACATACCTATTGTATCACTAACCATAATATTAATGCTATGCTTGACTTGCGCTTTATACCGATCCCAATTTACGTCATTACCCCCTACAGTAACCCGTAGCACTTCTAAAATTTTCCTGTTAGCTCTTTCACACAGCCTGTTAGGTTGTGGTCTATACGGGATAATGGTCACTTTTTGTATCCCCATAACTTCTGCAAGGCATTCTAGAGTCTTATTCACAAATTTCAGCCCATTATCAGCTATAAGTATTTCTGGTACACCATAGCGACAGACAAATCCATGAAAGAAATTGATTGCAACTTCTTACGCTGACTTGGCTTTCAACGGAAAAATCTCAACAAACCTAATCAGCTCATCATCAATAACCAGTATGAACTTAAGCCCATATCTGGACTCACAAAAATTCCCGAGAATATCCATATGCACTCTTTGGAACGGTCTTGATGGCACAGGAAATGCACCTAACGTACAAGAGGTAATCTTCGCTGGCTTACAAGCATTGCACACAGCGCAAGATCTAACGAAATCTTCAACAGAAGAAGCCATGTTTTTCCAGAAATATTTCGTGAGTATCTCATGATATATCTTCTTGATCCCTAAGTATGGACTACCAAATTCACAGTGAACAATCCTGAGCACTGTAGAAATCAAACTCTTTGGAAAAACAATCTGTGTCATATCCCCTTTATCATCACTGCTTCACAGCTTATATTTGACCTTCCTGACTAACAAATTACCCTCTAATTCTAACCCAGCAAAAGGTAACTTATATCCTTTCCTAACCAATTCTCCTTCAGGGAAAGCCTTGGCATCAGCTAAAATCTCATCTTCATCTTGTTTGTGCTCTTTTAGACTGATATCCCATTCTATGGAATCACCAGTTATACAACAAATCTGAGAACCATCCTCATAAAAACTCCGACTGAGCACATCAGCAACAACATTAAATTTACCTTCAATATACCTAAGCTTGGCATCAAAATCTTAAAATGTTAAAAACCATCTAGCCCTCTTAGGAGAAAGATCTGGCTTATTATAAAGATCCAACAATGGCTTATGATCTGTAAGAACTTCTACTTTGTTACCCAATAACATCTTGAAATGACCTCAGCTAGAAACCACAGCAAAAGCTTCTTTGTCAATTGTGGACATCAGTCTTTCATTGCTACCTTGCATTTTAAATATGTGGATGTGAAAAGCTATAGGGTGAAATTTACCCTCAGATTTCTGCATAAGGCAGGCACCTATGCCATCTTGACTGGCATCAGCCACTAGGTTAAACGGCTGACTAAAATCTGGGAACTTCAACACAGGGGAATTTACTAAAGCATATTTAATATTCTGAAAGGCTAACTGCTGATCTTCGCCTCATGCAAACTGTACATCGTCCCGTAAAACGTCCATTAAGGGAGCTTACAAAATAGAAAAGCCCTTCAGAAAACGTCTAAAGAAGCCAGCCATCCCAATTAAGGAACGGACTTGCTTCTTAGAGATAGGGACAGGAAAATCAACAATAGCTTTAACCTTAAGACCTTCCTTAGCAATGACATGTCCCAAATAAACTATCTGTTTCTTCAAGAAATCACATTACCCCAATCTAACCTTAAGGCCAGCTAATCTAAGTCTTCTAAGGACTTCCCTTAGCACTTCCAAATGTTCCTCTATGGAGTCTGTAGCAATCAATATGTCATCCATGTATACAAACACAGACTTCCCCAACAACCCATGCAAAACTGTATTTACTAAAGCTGGTATCACACTAGTCATTTCTTGCTCGTGGTTTTGGCCAGCATGCAGCAGAAGCTCACGAGCAAAAGTGTTGTATCCTCACACTAGGACCTCGTGGTTTCGAGGAGCTGTATGAAAAAGTAAACAAAACTGATCAGCTGTCATCATCATAGCACCCAGAAATTGTCAGACTGTTGCAAGATGTGCTGCAGTGATGTGTTTTCTCGGAATCTTACGTGAATTCAAGAGTAACAAAAAACGTTTGTGGGTTCGAGAGTGGCCCATGAGAAGATAAGCCAAAGGTCTGAGAGTACGTCCTATCAGCAGCAGCCATCTTGTTTGTTACAATATGCAGTCGCTCGCGGTTCGTGCTTGCTGCTTCCTGTCCAGACGGAAAGCCAAAATCTCGAGCTAAAAGCTCCCAGTTTTCCATTTCCGGTAGCAATGGCTCGAGCTGGAGAAATAAAGGCCTAGTGTGAGGCCACCTTAACCGTGTAAAAGTCATAGGACTACCTGACAAACCAAAAGGAAATCGCATAAACTCGAAATGCCCCTTAGGCAGCGAAATGCCGTAAACTCCCTACTGTCCTCACTATGAGGAACTTGCAAAAACCCTTGTAAGAGATCGATGGTGGTATATATATTCTGACCTCCTAAAACAGGTCTGGCATACAGGCGACTGGGTATCTGTCAGGAATAGTCCGTTCATTCAATCTATGGAAGTCTACAGAGACCCGCACGGAACCATCTTTCTTAGCCAATGCTAGTATGGGAAAATTAAAGGGCGACAAACTGGGCCTAATAATGCCATTTTCCTCCCTTTTATTAACTTCCCGTTCTATCTCTTCTTTAATCTTATATGGGATTCTATAAGCTGGAATATAAATAAGTTTAGTGCCTTCTTCTAAACGGACCTTGTGTTCTAACTCATTGGTTAATCCTAGCCTATCACCTCTTAGGGCAACAATGTCTGCGAAATATGCTAAGACATCGTCTAATTGCTCTGGATATTCCTTATAATCTGCAGTAGCCAAGTGATCTCTAAAAACTTGTCTCCTAGCTTGCATCTCTGCCTCAGAAAATCCATTTAGCCTTCCTACAACAGCAATAGACTTTTCACTGCTAATCCAATCCTCAAAAATCTACGATATATGTATTTTTTTTTATATTTCCTTTCTGTGTCATTACAGTTCAGCAGTTGTACCCACATATCACCTGTAGACCTGTCATTAACAGAGACTATGCTGATAATTCCCCTAACTTTTTCACTACCTTCTACAGTACACACTTGATTGGGCTTTAAGGCGCCTTTTAACTGGATTTTACCAGAGTAGCCATACCTCGCTCTACAACAACTTTATTAACCAAAACTGCTTTATATATAGTATTCATCTGGCTATCAGGTATATCGCCATCAAGGGACTGATCAGTTACCCCAGAATCAACTTTAACATAAACATTATTTGCATTAACATTACCCATATTTCATCAACATCCCCTATTTCTTCAACATCTACATAAGGGACAAACACCCCAGGGACCCCCACTGTTATACCCCCAGCCCTTGTATGCACAGAAATTTCATTACACTGACACGCAGGATGACTCAATAAAATTTTATTCTCCAAAGCAGCTCCTTTAATACTGGTTCAACAAATTCTTTACCCCCAAGAGAAAAACAAAAATCTGCAGATCCCAAAATATCCAAACTGAGTGCTTGCACATCACAAACTCTTTCCCTGGTAAGCTTCAAAGGGTACTGAGAAAACAACAACTGATAGAAATAAAAATTAGCGAACACTCCAGTATCGATAAATACGCACACACAACTGAATTGGATGCTGTTCCTCTCACTACAGTTTTAGGCTCAATTTCTCCAACCAACCTCGAGACGTGACATAAGCACAGTACTGCTATCGCTTCCCTTTTTGGTGAGCGGCCCTCCAAAAAGACTGTTTTTTTCTTTACGTGTTCTCGAGAAATCTCTCTGAGAGGTTTCTCTATTTGTAGGCAGTACATAACTGGAAGGTTTATTCCTAGCATTACTCCGCTTAAGAATTGGGTAGAATCACCAACCGTGGTCTGAAGTTGTGCAGGCTGCACAGAAACGGACTCGACAAGATTTCTTCGTATGTCCCTGCTTATTGCAATTAAAGCAACGAATTTGTGGTGATGGATCAACAAAATTTCTATCACCTTCTACCCCAGCACACAAACGTGTGGAAGGAGAGGTGTAATCCTCCTGAGGCTTATATTTCAGAATAGCTCTGGAAGCCTTCGAAGTCGCGCTGTAAAAGGTACTATTTATTGTCGGGTACTTTGACATATGCTTAAGGATCTGAGAAAAAAGCAGATCTTCATCATACCCCTGTTCCACCCTTTCATCAAAGCTGTCTACAACGGCGTCAAGTACATTGTTCAATAGCCATGCAAAATGTAAAAGTTTCTTCAAATTATCCAAAGAGATATTATTACCGTTCACCCAGGAAGTCCCCCTCAACCTCTTTGTTACGTCTCCTGCAGCATCAAACAATCTAGAGCTAAAACCAACAACATAGTCCATACCTTTCCTAATTTTAAAGCACGACCTAAGGTCCCGAACTGCATCACCGGTTTCAGCTGTCCCATAGACTGACCTCAAGAACCTTTGGAGATCACTCTAATTCCGGCATTTCTGAAACTGATGGCCCCTGCAACCTTCTAGACCGTCTGGGAGTTTCTTGGTAGCCAAATAATTTGATAATCCCTCGATAAAAATCTCTAGGGGTCCATCAACCAATCCTGGAAAGGGTTTAACCCCAGCAGCAACTGTGGTGACCTTATGTAGCATGGTCACCTTACTCTTATCTTCGTCTCCTCCTTCCGCCATATTACCAAAGTTAACAATCCGGCCCGATCGCAATTTCATAAATTTATTTATCACTAAGAACTCAACAATGGCGCCACAAAATCCTAAGTAATACTAAGTATTCTCCAATCATAAATGGTACCCCAGTTGCCGAAGCGCAACATTAGCCTCGAACATATAATTCATCTTCCTCTTAATTGAAGAACACAAATCAGAAAACGAATTGGGAGAAGCTAAAGAAAACGGAGTACTTAAAAGCTACTCCGAATCTGACTGCTCGAAATTTCTGAGTAGAGATAAAAACTCGGGAAGGGAAAAACAAGTCGGTAGCATGGCCCAACTATAAGGCATTGTCTCAAAACAAGACGTAACAACCGAAAACGTATCGTACTCTACATCAAGCCACCCTCCCGCGTTCAGGAAAGAATAAAAAAGAAAAGGATGGAGAAAAAAAGCATACAAAAACCCTTACTGCAATCACAAAATCTCCCACAAAAACTGAGTTATCCAAAGGGAAAACGAAATCTGCCTCACACTACCGAAGACTACACACTAAGCGATGCATTCAGTCACTCATCCGTCTCCAATCGCACGTCACTGAACACTAATTCAGCAATCAACCACGAATACCAATACTACTGAAAAGTTACAATTCCCAACACTATTTCTACCCCAGACCAATCCCTCAAAGGGCATAAATAGTTCATATCCACGTCTGCTACCAAAATAATCTGTTACCAAGGTTTTAACCTCGGTACAAAGTCTCAAAAAAAAAAAAAAAAAAAAAAATACCAACTCCAAGTCTGTTATTTCGCTCATACTCGTCTCTTCCTCTCTCTCTCTCTCTAAAACGTACATAGGAATCGTAGGAAACCCGTGTCTATCAAACTAAAGTTTATTGAATAAAAAAAATGAATATGATTCAATTGAAATGAATGAGATAATCATAAGACATCAGATCCTTAAATGAGCTATCCACCACGAAAGGTAATATGCCTCTAAATATATTAAGCAAACTCACAAAGACAAAAGTCCCAAAAACTCAAATATATAAGTCCGTGACATTGTCAAGTTCCCTGTTTACTTGTTATCTCTCACGGATACGTCTAGAGATACAAAGAGAAAAAAGATATTTTTTAGAAATATGCACAGGGAATGATAACTGGGGGATTTTCCCACATTACTCGCAAACAAAATATAAAAGAATAAAACTGCAGAGAAATGTAAGAATAGAATGCAGCAATATACAAATGACCCAATCCATGTACACATCATAAAAATAATATAAAAGATCACTGTAAAATATATATATGTCACGACAAATACAACAAAGTTCAAATGGGCTCTGTAAATAATGTTTTTTTCGCGCTCACCTTACTGGCAATCGGCAGGAGTCCGAGATTGGGACCTCCTCTGGGCAGTGGGTGTCACTTAAGAATAATGATAATTGTTTCAAAAATCAAATTCTATCTTTCACTCGTTCCGCCCATCAAACCAACTTACGTACATACTTCCCGCACAGAGCACGCCCATAATCAACTTCCGTTGCGAGAAGCTTCTGTGGCATTTTTCAGGATCAGCTCAAGAGAAGCTAAGTCAACAAAATGTTATCAACGTGTGCATTTCTTTGTCTCCATGCGAACCTGCTCTAAGAGCTGATTGCGTAACCACTGTCAAGTGTGTTAGTATGCCCTAACACCTTCAATCTCCTTCTGCTCACAAAATATCCGATGTAGGAATAATAATTCTACTTATTTCAAAAGGAAGCACATGCACTGACCGTGAGTCCAGTTTTCTGTTCTTTTCGGTCCATAATGTGATAAATTTAAGATATAAGCATCCTAAGGTTTAAATATTACTAAATTTAACAATAAAAAGTAGTAACTCAAAAGGAAAACCAGTGAGGCGTCAAATGTAAGTGACTTGGTTCAAGGGCACACTGAGAAATGCTGCTTACAACTGTGCTGGTAGTTTAACAAGGGTAGACTGATGCATGGCGAATTTCAACTTTGGTCTTCATATCATTGCACTTTGTGAATGGCTGGTACAGTGTTTGCTGTGAATTAGTGTTGCACCATATCAAGAGTACAGGTACTCAAATTGGTGGGTCTAAAGGTATTGGAATTGATGAGGCCAAACTTAGAGGATGGAGATATGATAAGGAAGGCACGTAGAAGTAGTTTGTGAATTTTGGAGATTTGAACAGTAGTCCAAAAAAACTTTTATGGTCCTTTACCTGATCATACGAGGGAGATGTTAGTTGTCCAAATATATAAGTGGAAGCAAAAATGGTTAGTGGCTCCTGGATGTCATACTCCAACTTTTAGAAACTGAAGGATATAAACCTGAAACAGTGAATCACTCCCAAAACTTTGTGGACCCCAAAAGTGGCACTTCATTACAGAACATCCATATTGTTACAAATGCATGTGCAGGGCTGCATAGATAAATGTACAGAAGTATACAAGAGCAAGATCAAGGTAACAAAGACGAAAGTGAGAGAGGAAAGGTGGGGGTTATGAAAATATCATCATATACATAATGTATTATTTTATTTTTTGTAGTCCCTTCATTTAACCCTCACATTCTGTATATGACATTCCTTTTTACTTGTCATTAAAAGTTAACAGCTTTCTGATTAACATTTTTCTTTGAATCGAGACAGGCTTTGAATAGATGACTGTAGTTTGTTTCATGAATATATGAGTGAATCTGAGCAAGACAGCCGTTGTATCTGGATGAAGTAAATATTAAAAGAAATAGTAAAAAGAAACGTGCCTTAGAACTGAAGATGCAAATGGAGAGCTGATGTCTATAAAGGCTGGGATTTATGTTAATTAAATACTTTGACAATTAGTTGAATGCAGAGGATAGAAGACATATACATAGATCAGAATAATACAAGAGTGGATGATGGTAACCAATGTTGAAAACACTTGTGGAAATTACTTTTGCAAAGAGGACCATTGAAAGATTAATAGATGGAAAATATACCAAGCACCAATAGTCAGTTGAAGCAGTATGATGAAGATGGTATAATTAATTAGTTTACTACATTATGTAAGGTGTGTGTGGCTTATGGAAATGTTCTAGAGGACTTGGCTTGGGCAGGCCCAAAATGTTATTGGAGAATATCATAGGTTAATTTAAAACAACTTGCACATGCACAGTAGCCATGAGAATTAAGGGGACATAATATTATTTAGTATACCAATGAGTGTGTAAGGCAAATATAGGGGGACATAGCAGAATGGTCTGATTGGGTAAGAGAATGTAGGTTTAGAGAATGAAAGAAATGTTTGAGTCAAGTGAGGAAAGTTCCGAGAGGGCAAATCCTTGAAATTTAGTTTGTAGCATACTAAGCAAGAATTTATGATGGAATTGACAGATGCAATATGAAGAATATTTGGGTTGTAAGGGGTACAATGTATATTTTGCTTTTGAAAGCTATTAAAAGTTATGATGAAGCAAAGCCTGTGATAAACTTTGTACATTATATGGGAGGAATTCTAGTTTAAAATGGTTTGTAGGTAATTGTTGTCCATGACTGCATATTTTCGTAGCTGGAGTATAGAGAGGAATCAGAGATTAGCTGGAGTTACAAGTACTAGTTCCTGTGACAAGAAAAGAGTCCATCCTACTCATACAGATGCGTCAACAGTGTGAGTGCTAACTATCATCTTCATTAAGCTCTGGTTCACGTGTTCTCAGTGTTTGCCCTGAAAAATGCAATCATCATCATAACTTTAAATCTAAGTACATTGAAAAGTTATAGTTTCTTAAAATTTTGATGGATAAGCTTATACTGTATGCGTTAAAATTGGGAGCTGGTAGATCTCCAAGGTGAAAAGTTAGGATTAGATTGCTGGGCTACCCTGTAATTGACGTGTTGTTTCTTCTTGTCTGACAACGTCATAATTAGCATTGATGCGATTATATTAGTCAATTTTGTTGTTGAAACTCATTAGTCAATGACTTCTTCAACATTTATTTTGGAACATCCAGCCTTGGTAGTAGTTCTGAGTTGTGCTTGACTTAGAAGACATGGCGTCAACTAAAGGCCAGTATTTCCTTTATAGTATTTTATAATAAAACTAAAGGGAATTTTTTATATAGGAAGTTTCCTAGTGATCCTTAATATCAAGTTTCTTTTCAAGTGTTAAAAGAAATGCACTTGTGCAGATCTACTGCCAATCGTAGTGATGTCATAGGTGTTGAGAAAAATGATCGTGATACTCTTATTTTTTCTATGCAATATAAAACATATTTTTTTGTATTGTGAGTTTTGTCAAACAAATTAGAATTTTAGAGATAATTCCAATAATTTATTAATTTAATTATGTACCAATTACAGTAGCCTCTACCCTTTACCTGTTGCTTGGGAATAGACCGGACAATAACAGTTATGAAATGTATAGAAATACATTATATGGGTATCCATTTAGCGTTGTCTTAATTTTGTGAGTAATCCTTTAAAGCAATGTTATGTGGATTAATATTTAAATACAGTACTACTGCTTATGAATATAAGCCATTTAATCATGTTACCTAACAGCATACTATGGAGCACTCAGTGACTTTCTGAAGTGTTGCATTAAAAGGCTTGAAAGGAAGCATTGGTGGGCTTCAAAATTTCACTCCCCAATGTAACCTCCCTATTACATTCTTCTCTCTTCTGTTGGGACGTTTTTGAAGAGTGCTGTTCGCACAACTCATTGAATGAGCCGACGACAGAATTGCACCGTAAATGGTCTTCTTGGAAAAGGGGAATCTTGGAACAATACTCTTCCTAAGCCTAAGAAAGCTCTATATGAATCAAAGCTGTACAAGCCTCCAGACACTACTTAAGGATCCCTCCAACAGCAGAAGAAAGGACAACAATAGCAGCAATGACTCTTTTGAAGTATATTAATGGCAAAAGAAGAGGTGCAGCCCATTAGGAATTGCATAGTTAGGGCTGGCTTCTACAGCATCACATGCATTGGAAGTCCTCCCCTAGGAAACTCAGTATAGTATTTAATGGGACTCTCTCAATGGTTTTTTTTCAATAAACCAGATCCCTCTGAAAAGGGAAAGACGTGTTTATTTACCACCACTCTTTAGCATACCAAGAAAGATTCCTCCAAACAAGGGTGATACTTGACCTGTCAAGTTTGAACATTGTTTAAACATTTCTATGTACTTATTTATTTTATTGGAGCTCAGGAAAGAAGGAATTCAATTGCTAGCCTAGCTGGATGATTGGCTTATCTGGGGAGCCACTAGAGAAAAGTGCTGACGAAACCTGAGAGTAGTAGTCGACAGATTCCAGTTAAAAAGTTTCCTAATAAACAGGAACAAGTCCCCCCTTACATCCATCAACTGTTTTCTGAGGCCAGGACTTTGTTGGGATACTCTTTGCTTTTCCAGACGACTGTTGGAACGAAGTCTGGGCCTGTCACAGTCTGTCTGTGGTAGATCTAATGATCTAATTCTGAGGTTGTGACTGTAGGGTATAAACAGAGTCTGGCTCTCACATGCCAGAAAAAGGCTTTGTGATCACCCTCATCTCAGATTGGAAAGATATTCCATCTTTAGACATAGATGGGTCCTCTAGCAAATGAGTTGATTTGACTACATTATCCATATGAATAATAATACATGCAAATGTCTCTTTAACAAGTTGGGAGACCATTGTCAGGTAGCAGGAAGATGGTCACCTATTCTGAGGGAGTGTCATATAAGTTTCTGGGGCTGTTGGCTGTCTTGCCATCTCAGAAAATTAAAACTTCCTTAACGGACCAACATTTTGTTGGACCTAGACATTATGACTGCAATGTCTTGTGTCAAGCTGTGGGGTCACGCTCAGCGCACTCAAGTCAGTAATTGCCAGCATGCTTCCATGTCCAGAGGAGACCTGTTTGTCACTTGCAAAAACCATCAACTTCTCGTGTGTTTCTGAACAGGGCATTCAGGCAATAGCAAGAGATGCATTCTTACAAGACTGGAACTAATGAAGGATGATATACCTTTATCCTCCATTGTCAATGATTTTGAAAGCTTTGAACGATTTACTAGCTTACCTAATGGGCCTTAATTAGACAAACAGTCACTGGTTTCTTTTTTTTCAACAGATAGAAGGAGGGAAATTCGTCAACATACCCTCCTCACATGTGGATTTTTAAAAATCTAGACTACTCTGAAGATTATTTGCCTAACATTGGTAGGTAATTAGCACAAAAGTTATGGAATTCATCCATCCAACATACAAATGTGTATTGCAAATGTGGTTAGATTACCTCCATACTGAGAGCCCAGTTGAATTCTGTTGAAATAGTTTTACATTTTTTAAAATATCTTTTGAGGTCAAGTGCCTTGTTATAAAAATCATGGCATACAAGGCAGCATTGTCAGAATCTTTGCTCATGGTTTTGGAATTGATTCTATTATAGAAATGGTTAATTTCCTTCTCCAGTCTTTTGCACTGCAAAGGCCAGCTCCTTCCAGGCTTTGCATTACCTGATTCCTGATTAAAGTTCTTAGACTCCTGTCATCCCTTCAGTTCAGTGGGCACAATATAACAACAACTCATATGCTTCAAAGGGCAATCTTCTTGACTTCTTTGTTAGCAGGAGCTCAGATTAGCATGCTGGGCTCTCTTAGATGAGGACAACATTACATCACCCATACACCTAGTTGTCATTTACTGTTGTTTCCTGGTCTATCATTCTTAGCCAATAATAACCTTTTAAAAGGAAAATCACTTCTTCTGATAAGGGCACTCGATAAAGCTCTCAGTGTTTACTTGGATTTCATGGCAAACATCTTAGCACAAACAAGATACTTTCTCATAATGGGCTGAGGTTTATTTTAGTGTCCCTCATTTAAAAGGTAGCCCCTCACTCCTTGCTTAAGTTACATGACATCCTAAAGGTGAGTATATTGTTAAGTTTCCTCGGAAATGTTTCTTTCAAAGAAGTCTCTGAGTGTACAGGGTGGTTATTAAAGGTAGTATTGCTGAACTGGGGAAGGCACAAGAATCCTGCAGCCAGACCCAATAATTAGTTAAGTCACCATAGGACCACAAGAGATGATACATATCATAATATTTGTTGTTCTTTATTGCTAAACCCCAATGGGAGAATACAGGAAATGGTTGATAACCAGTGACTTTACCTTGGATTAAAAATTCCTGAAACACTATTGCCATGAGAGTAATAGTTATGCTAAGATATTGCCGGGGAAGGCCCAATAATCACACATCGAACCCCAAGGAATCTTATATATAAAAGTGTGAATTTGTATGTTAGTTAGTATGTTTGTGCGTTATAGAAATTCAAGCCTCTTGACCCACGACATAGAAACAACAGGCATACAGGGTCCCCCCCATGCACAGGTCCGTGTATTTTTATGTAACCGAACATAATCTGTGATGTCACCTAAACCAGTCGAAGCGACAATTTACTGATGTAAACATAGGGATAATTGCCTTTGTCACACTCTGAAATGCGATTTAATAAATATCCCTCCATAGATTTCAGCGATGAATGCGAATTTGGACATATGGAACATTGTAGTTCATGTGAATATCGATATTGGAGAAATTGAATAGGCGAAATGTTGCACAAATACGGTTTTGTGTGTGTGTGAAACTTTTCGAGACTGACAGGATCCTGGAGACTGATGTCCTTTTGTGTATTTACGACCTCGTTGTGAATTGTTTTAAAGTTTATTTCCTTTTGTAAGTTGTCCGTTAGCACGAGTCCGCCTTTCAATTCATGTATTTTGGTAAATTTACATAGTTTAAATTTATGACAAAATTGTGAAACCCAATTTTATCACAAAACACGGCAAAATACATTTGACCCCCCCCCCCCCCCCCCACCACACACACATACAAATCCGCAGTCTGTGATCACATGCACAGATGAGTCCTAAACTCGTCGCTTGAACAGGACTACTTTGTCATTACTATATCGTGGTCACCCCATTAATACCTGGACGAAAGGGACAGTCACTTCAGTAATTCCTAGATAAAAGGGACAGTCACAACAGTAATAACCAGATAAAAGGGAGAGACAGCGCAGCACTAAATGTTTGAACGGGACAGACAGCACAATAATTCCTGGAAAAAAGGGACTGTCATCACTGTAATACCTGGATAAAGGAGACAGAAAGTACAATAATATCTGGATAAAAGGGTCTGTCACCACAGAAATACCTGTATAAAAGGGACAGTCATTACACTAATACCTGGATAAAAGGGGCAGAGACAGCACAGTAATACCTGGTCAAAGGGGACAGAGCACAGTAATACCTGGCTAAAGGTGACAGACAGCATAGTAATACCTGGATAAAAGGGACTGACAGCACAATAATACCTGGTCGAAGGTGACAGACAGTACAGTAATACCTGTTTGAATGTGTCTGACAGTACGGTATACATGGATAAAAGGGACAATCACCACAGTAATACCCAGATAAAATGGGTAATCGCCAGAGCAATACCTGGATAAAAGGGGCAGTCACCACATTAATACCTGGATAGAAGGGACAGACAGAACAGTAATACATGGATATATGGGACAGTCACTACAGTAATTTTTGGATAAAAGGGAAAGTCATCACAGTAATACCTGGATAAAAACGGCTATACAGTACAGCAATACCTGGATGAAGGGGACATTCACCACAGTAATACCTGGATAGAAGGGACAGACAGAACAATAATATCTGGATAAAAACGGCAGTCACCAGAGTAATTTCTGGATAAAAGTACAGTAATTACAGCAATACCTGGATAAAAGGAACAGGCAGCACAGCAATGCCTGGATAAAAGGGACAGTTACCACAGTAATGCCTGTCAGTTCACCCACAACTGTTTGAAGGGTAAATGTTTGCTTGAAAAAAGTAGAGCTGTCAGTCAGACCATCAACACAACCTCTCCCCCTCTCTCTCTCTCCCTTCTTCCTCCCCTCCCCTTCCCTTTTCCCTCCCCCTACCTTTTCCCTTTCCCTTTTCCTACATGTAGACTGTCATTCAGCGTTTTCTGGGCAGCGCCGGGTTGGTCTTGTATTGTTTCTTGTTCTTTATTGCCAAATCCTAATGGGTATCCAGAATAAATAAAATGGTAGATAAGCTGTGACTTTACCTTGTATCAAAAATACCTGAAACACTATTAGCGTGGCACAATAATCTTGCAGCCAGACCCGACATAATTAGATAAGTCACCTTAGAGCCAAAAAGAATAATATGTATAGAGGTTCTTCTGTTATTTCCTGTTCTTTATTGCCAAACTGTAATGGGTATCCGGAATAAAGAAAAAGGTTGTGGGAGTTCATTTATTAGGAGCTAAGCCATTCAGTCACCTTTCAATTTCTTTGTAAGTTTCTTTGAGGATGAACAGCGGCTACCAAAAATAGGCTTTTCCTACATCAAAACCTGTTTTTTAGTTTATAGTATTGAATAGCCTTGGCATTGGTTCCAATAATCCATCACCAATGCCCTATGCATATAGTTATGCTGTTAGCGGTGTAGGGGGTCTCTGTAATACCGTATTTCACTTGTATATTTACTATTAGGTGGATTGCCATATAGATTAAATTCTTGTGGTTCACAGCTAACAGTAATAGTGAATGGGGTAAGTGAAACGTGCAACACCCTTTGACTGTGAAGCACCGTTTGTTAAAGGTCAAAGTTATGCTGTTTTAAGACAAGCATTCAGCTTTTGATAATCCTCACCTACGATGTATTTGTCATTATAATCAGAGGTTTTCATATGTGGCCTAGCACTTAGTTTAGTAGTTTTCTTATCTTTATTGGACCTGTATTTCTCATTTATTTCCATTATTAATTGGTCATATCCCTGAGTGTATTTATGTTGTTAAACAATTTTGAGACAATTTTGCCGATATCAGTGACTGTACTTCGTCTCATTAAGTTACATATGATAAAAATAATTCTTTAAGGGATAAAGCATAGTTGTTCCTTGACATAGATGAAATGAGACAATAAACAAGGATGCTTAGTGTACTTGTTAGTTCATCAGAGAGTTGAGGGAGAATCTGGTGAAATCTTTAATTTACATACGACAGTGTAATATTTGGATAGGAAGAAAATACCGAAGAATCTGACAATATCTAGATTTAAGGAATTTACAGCTAAATCATGTAGTATATCACTCACTTGCTTGTAATTAGGTTAGTCTCACAAACTATTCTTCGTACTGTACATCGTCATATGTTGTTAAGAAGATGTAAATTAATTTCTTTTACCGTAATTCATAAATTCCTGGGCTAGCCTTAGAAGCTTGTGTCAAATTTCATACTTCATTCCACATCACACCATGTGTAAAAAGTCTTGCATGGAATCTTATTGTTTCTGGTAGATATTATGGAATTTTATTAGCTACTTAAGCCTGCTACTTAAGATTGAAGCCATTAATGAACAAACTGTAAATGTAAATGCCATTATTGTTTGAGGAATATTCGAATTATTTACCGGAACCAAGTACAGAATACCTCTACATCTTGTGTATTTGTCTTTAAGAAAGAGTATACAATAAATAGGGTATACCACTATTTAGGCTATTTATTTCACTGGATAAACTTTGTGACAATTGCAAATGATGATTTCCCTTTTTTGTTTTTGCTGGACTAGATAACTTACCTACTTAGATGTATGGTGAATATGAAATACTGTTGTTATGTTATGATAATTTTTTTCAGAATTTCTGAAGTGTTAGTATACCAACTGCATAAAGTTTTATATCTGAAATGTTAAATAAATAAGTTTCTCAATGTGATTTTTAAATCTGTCAGTATTTGAAGGTCATAATATTATATTTAGTTCTTAGTAATTGAAGTTGTGAATAGTTTATTGCATTTTTATAAATGTTTATATTTTAATAAATGTTCTTGACGATTTTGCTAAATTTTTTCTTGCTTTCACCTCATGCTAGAGATACTACTGTAAGTTGCACACAAAATCTTCCCTTATACAGTATTCAGTAACTGATCTTGTATACAGTTCTAATGACTAGACAGGAAATTAAGTATTTTTTAATAGATTCAAGAACCATAGCACAGTATACATGTACACAGCAGTATTTTTTGTCACAGGTTGTTACCTGGATGATGTGCCCATACAATAAACAAACCTATTATTTTTACATCCACCCTTTTGCCTTACAAAACATGGATAACATTAATACTTACTATATGTATTTAAACCATGCAAAACAGTGATTAACTTTCATTTACTGCACTTAATCCCTTGACATCCACAAATATGTGTTTTCACCCTTTTAATTCTCAAACATTTCTAAGAGCATTTTTAGTGGACCTACAGTACAAATTGTATCCTAATTATCAGTTGTAAATATTTTACAATTTCCGTTTAATGAACCAGCTCTTTCCAATTACTCTCAGGTGCATAAATTTGTTATTAAAATCTTTTTCCCTCGAAGCACTTGGCAAAATTGATCTTCCAGACAGTGAGCCTGAGTAAAATTGAGTTCAGAGTCTAATAAATAACAAATTAAAACACACTAAAGTTAATTTTAGTGAGTTCAGACTCATACGAGTTTGTGTTTTTTTATGAAGCTCATCAGTCAAAATCAGCATGCTTCAAGTTTTTTCCTTGTTAGGATGTGATACTTTTTTTTTAATGTAGCAGCTTTTGGAAGTGTTTTTCAGCAGCTATATCATTATCTGACTAATTTGCTAATAATATTTCCTTTCTAGGTCTATATGACATAGTCACTATGAAAGTTCCTGTGAGAATTTGGCCTACCATAGATGAGGTAGCCCTTTCTTGGTGATCTTCCTTTTAACCTGGTAGAGGAATAAGGCCTTCATAACTATAACCTTTTTAATTGCTCTGATGAGTGTGACGTAGTCTTTGGTTTTGGATGTGACCAGTCCCGTGGGCGAGGTTAGTAATGACAGCGAAGGAAGGGCAGGAGAGTCGGTAGTATTCTGCCTCCTCTCATTTGCCATCTTCTTCACCACCTTCCTACACGTGGACTCAGAGAGGACATGGGAGTTTAGTAACACTTGGTAGGACCCCTCAGGGAGGGGAGGGGAGTTCGGTCATCAATTGGGGGGCGGTGGGGGTTTCTATTCCATTCCAGACTCATCTCTCTGTAAGCTTTTCAACTTACTTCGAGTAGAAGTTCCCTCTCAAAGCGAATCTCCAAAGTCATACAGAGAGGGAGTTTTGTGACCTGTTCTCAAAGCTCATCTGCATCTATGTACCCAGCCAGTGGACTGCGTTTGCTGGTGGCAGCGTGCTAGTTGTGTTCCCTTGGTTTATCCATGGTCGGACAACTTTGGCAAAAGGGAAGCACTTCAACTCCTGTTGCTTCGACTTATCAGGGTTGCACAGAGAGGGGTTTGCATGACCTGTTTGTTCAGGTTGTTCACTTCCTGCATAACTGGTTTATGGATTAGGTTTATGAGTAGCAATGAACTCACAATATTTTCTTTGTCTGTCTATAAATGGACAACTGTGGTTACAGACCTTGAACTCTTCTTGCCATGACTCATCAGTGCTGTACAGAGAGAGGTTTGCATGAACCATTCATGCCTGGTCTATGGACCAGGTGTACTGGTGGCAATGGGTTATCTTTGCTCTTTCTGTCTATCCATGAATTATTGATTGTGGTGGACAGTTGAACAATCCTCACCATGACTCCTCCTATGAGTCTCAGGTAGATGTAAAGGGTTAGCCTACTACTTATGAACACTGCTAGTGTGGTTCATGTGACCCTTGAATGTTCTTCATCGTCTTAGCTGCCCCTTCTGTCTTGACGTTCAGCGTCGGCCTGGTTGTTATAAACAACAACCGAGGTCATAATTAGATCCCGTCACGTGGTGCATTTCTGCTTTATTCTTGTACTGTCTGTCAGTTCTTGTAATGCTAGTTTCTTGTCGTGTTTATCTGACTTGTTCATATTTTC
>NC_087202.1:118473257-118530757 GCF_015104395.2 Macrobrachium nipponense
ACGGAATGCGGTTCTGGGATGTAATGAAAAATCTCTTCCTTACAAAAGCTGGACAGTGGAGATGACACAAAACATTTTGGGCAATAATTCTTTTTAGAAGCTTTTAATGTGACACTACTTTACAGACGAACTGTGAAATCTGCACGTGGTTTTGACAAAGACGAATGCGTATGAAACCATTCTGCTCAACAAAGACACATACTCGGCCGAAATAGGCTCAAGCAAAAGTCCCTATCAGATGTGATGACAGAATTCCCAAAACACAGGCGAAGACCACGATGTCTCTAATCAAACGTGTTGACAGGTTTTGAAAAACAACTCTGGCTTCGAACGGACAAAGATAATCTCTCTCTCTTTTTCTTTACTACGTTATATATTCTTTTTATATTATGTTATGTGAAATCTGAACACACATTTAAAAAACACACATTTAAAACATCCTAATTCTAAGCTAGCTAGGAATCTGAAAAATGTTGCCAAACTCTACATAACATATTATACAGTCTAAGAGGGGATATATGCATTTTGAAAGTAGCAATATATAATCTATATATATATATATATATATATATATATATATATATATATATCTATATATATATAATATATATATATATATATATATATATATATATATAATGGAGTTAGCTTAAAACCTTCCCATGGGGCAAAAATACAATGATGAAAATTCGAAAACAGCCCAGTCATTCCAAAATGGTCTAGTCCAGTTAAATATTTGCACATACAATATATATATATATATATATATATATTATATATATATATATATATACATACATATATATATATATATATATATATATATATATATATATATATATATATATAGTATATATATGTGTATATATATGTATATATATACACGTATATTATATATATATATATATATATATATATATATATATATATATATA
Organism: Macrobrachium nipponense; assembly: GCF_015104395.2. Taxonomy (NCBI): domain Eukaryota; kingdom Metazoa; phylum Arthropoda; class Malacostraca; order Decapoda; family Palaemonidae; genus Macrobrachium; species Macrobrachium nipponense. The sequence continues at coordinate 118,474,193 of NC_087202.1, forward strand.
TATATATTATATATATATATATATATATATATATATATGTGTGTGTGTATATATATATATATATACATATATATATATATATATATATATATATATATATATATATATATATATATATATATATATATTGTATATTACAGTGGTCTCCCCGTATTCGTGGGGGATGCATACCAGACCCCCCCCCGTGAATAGTTAGAATCCGCAAATGCTTGGAACTCCTATAAAAATGCTAAAAACAGCCTATTTTGTTAGTTAAAACTCAAGAAAAACCACTGAAAATTTTCATACTTGGTTTTTTTAATAGTTTTATCACAAAATTGCATTTTATGATGAAATAGATAAAAAATCCTAGGAATTTGTGGATATTTCTTATAGAAAAATACCGCGAATGAGCGAATTTTCCGTGTGTAACACGGGGAAACGTTCTCAAGAGAAATCCGCGAATGTGTGAGTCCGCGAATCCGGAGAACACAAATATGGGGGCCCCATTGTACATATATATAATGTTAATATGTACAAGCCATGTATTGCTATATTTTGTATGTGACTGAGTTTTGAATTAAACCGCAATTTGATGTTTCCTAAGCCTAAGCTATTATTGGTGTATTGTTCATGTTGGAACTGTACTTCTTCTGTAGTAAATGATGTTACTACCATATCCCAGTTAGAAGAGACAAATTGCTGTTTATCACTGATAAGGCAGTAAACAAAAGATGGCGAACAGAAAGTTAAGCATTTTGTGTAGTTCAGTTCCGTATAACGAAATGAACAGTAAAATATTCAAAATTTCGTATAAGTGAATTTACAGAAGGACCTTTTAGTGTATAACACATTACAAAGGCAAGTAAATGTGTTATACACAGTATATTTGCGTGTATATCCAATATTCCATTTATATCACTAAAAGAAAGGGAATGTTGGTGTGGATGGATTTGAGGGTATTATTCATATTTGCAATTATTAGTTACTTAGGGGGTGGTTAATTATGTACGCTATATGGATCGTTTCGGCATTGACCTTGACTTTTTGTATACAGCGTAAAACGTCGCACAGAGGCATCCTATCCATTATGACCTGTCCCTATGCCTAGAGATACGTACACACCCACACACGCGCGCGTGCGCACATACACACACACACACATTATTTATATAATGCTTAATAATTTGTGTTGAACATAACAAAATGAAGAAACATGTAGAGTCTGGGGTACTCAAGACTTCGAGAAGACCGGTGCACCCAAATTCCAGATTAGATTATAAAGGTTGATTTTGACCACAAGGAGTTCCCATTCCTAATCTGAGTCGCTACTCCCTAGACTCCTGCTGTCATTTCCCAGTAGTCTTGAGTCCTCCAGACTCTCGGTGAACTATTTATTTGCATGCTTCTTCATTTCGTTATGTTCAACTCAGATTATTAACCATTGAGTGTATATATATATATATATATATATATATATATATATATATATATATATATATATATATATATATATATATATATATATATATATATATATATATATATATATATACACACTGGTTAGTAATCTATTTTGAAAATAACGAAATGAAGAAACATACAAATAAATAGTTCATCGAGTGTTTTTGCGTACATCATCTGAAATTTTGGAATTCTTATCATTTGCTTTTCAGACAAAGACATCGACTGCCATGATGAAAATTACGATTTTTATGATAACGAAATTATGGATAAAAGACTAGTTGGCACGAATTTTATTTTATTTTCTTAATGTATAAAAGACATAACCGAAAGAAGTGTTTACGTGCAACATAAAACGTCACTAAAAGGTCTGGAAGTAATACTGCTATAATTTATTACTGACTCATTAAAATGAATAGCTGAAAATTTTTCTAATCTTTTGCGGCATGCATTCCATTTCGCCCAGTCTCTGCCTAAAGATACCTACACACCCACAAACATTCACTCACACACCTAAACAAGCAAGAGTACACACACACACACACACACACACACACACACACACACACATACACACACACACACACACACACATATATATATATATATATATATATATATATAATATATATATATTATATATATAGATATATATATACGTATATGTATAACTGAATCACGATAGTTTGAAACGTGAAAAATACATTAATAAAGGTATAAGTATAAGCTAGCCCAGTGTTTCACTTTATTTCGTGGCTTATACCTTTATTTACACACACACACACACACACACACACACACACACACTCACAAATATTTATATATATATAGATATATATATATATATATATATATATATATATATATATATATATATATATATATATATAATATATATATTATATATATATATAATATTACTTCCAGACCTTATAGTGACGTTTTATGTTGTATATGTTTCATTCGGTTATATCTTTTATACATTACGAAAATAAAATGAAATTCGTGCCAATTAGTCGTTAATGAATTAGAATAATTGGATAGAATGTGCACCTCGTCACTGGATGACACTTTCATTTTCGTCCAGCAATAGGAATGGGATGAGACGTTGCTCACTTTATGCATAACTTCGTTATCAAAAAAATCGTAATTTTCATCACGTCAATGGATGTCTTTGTCTGAAGAGCAAATGACAAGATATTCCAATATTTCAGATGATGCACGCAAAAACGTTTTTTGACAAAGGCGTCTTTAGAAAAGGCTGATATATATATATATATATATATATATATATATATATATATATATATATATGTGTGTGTGTGTATATATATATACTATATATATATATATATATATATATATATATATATATATATATATTAAAACAAAACTGGTCAAAATTTCGGGCCCCCCCCCACCCCCCCCCCGCCCCCCCCCCCGCCCCCCCCCACCCCCGTATTACTTAAGGAATTCTCTACTACGTGTTGAAGATGGGCCTGAGACAATTACCCATGGGTCCACTGATTTCATACTCACATCTTTCCTTTTACTATGTAAAAACTATTACGTATATAACTATAAGTAATAGTAGATATATGTCTGTACACACGTTATCAATGAAATATATTCAGCTATGCATGACAAGTGCAAATTGTTAATAGCCTTTTTGACCGATGTAACCCTATTCATTTTCCCATAAACCTGACTCATTTATACAGTGTGTACACTTTTGCCCTATATGTCGTGTAAGTAGGCATACACACACATGATGCAGATGCACATTCATATATACACCATATAACCATATAAACAAACGTACATACACACAGTCATATATATATATATATATATATATATATATATATATATATATATGCATGTGTGTGCGTGTACGCGCGCGCGTGTTCGTATGTTTGCGTGCATAAACTCCACAGGTGTACGTACATCTATACCTCTCTCTGTCTCCCATATCTACTAACGAAAGCTTGGCCGGGTCAGTGGGGTGGGGTGGATGGGTATATTCAAGGTAAAGAGAGGTTCGCACACTGGTTGTAAATATACCTGGACCATTACAATCCCCTGTATGATATTGTTGCCATATCATTGGGGTTGTTTCAAATTGGGTTGTTTCAAATTTATATTTTATGGTTCTCTCAGTAAACTTGCAGTTTTCAGCATTTTCGTTTTACATTGAATAACATTACTACACACACACACAGACACACACACACACACACACACACACATATATATATATATATATATATATATATATATATATATATATATATATATATATATATATATATATATATGAGCCTTGATAAAGGATTTATTTCAGGAAAATTGGAAATGATTTATTGGTAATTTACTAACCGGCATCATTCTGATGTACAGAGAGGAAATGTTTTTGATTTCATCACGAGATTGAACGCAGTTACCTTATCGCATGCCGACCGATTTTTAAAATTTTTTTTTTTTAGAAATATGGATTGCAGTGAAAATATTGTTCGTCAGAGACAGAAAAATTATATATCGGATCTGAGGGAAGAGCACTAATTACTTCTTAGTCAAATTTAGGGATGTAGGGCGACTTGGTGACAGTGTTACAAGCAAGCGAGGAAATGAAGCCAGTTAGAAGTAGGGAGAGGAGACTTTCACCTGGGAAACTCGCGAGCGAAATGAGGTGATCTCGCCAGAAACAAGCCGAGTTTTTGGCGCAGTTTTGAATATTATTTTCGGGGCCACATTGTGGAATGATTGGTGGGGAAAAGATTTCTTTAATTTATACACGTCAAGTAGAGAAAACAGACTATGGATTGGATAAATTTTGGGGACGCTATATCGAGTTATTACAAAGGTATGTGTAAGTGTTTACATAATAAAAATATGGAATGTTAGTCCATATATATAAAAGATTGCTTGCAGGAATGTGATCAGACTAGAGACGCTAAAGATGACGTATACAATAAGTATGTAGGCTAAGTTGACATGCCGTCATCTGTGGTCATTCATTTGTTTTGAAACAGTCCAAGCTCCCTGCTTGAGACAACTACCCCGACCTATTATTCAAACGGCCTACGTGATCTGTAGCGTGTCTCATTCGATTGTGTGTTCGTATGTAACTATGTCATCTGATAGTATGTTCATATGTTCGAGCTACTATCTGTTCCTTCATAACTTGTAACAGAGATGGTAGACAAGCAGAACAGAGTTAGCTATCGTCATTAGAAGACCTGTACCTCTTTACCTAAGCTTTATCATGTAGAGGAATAGGATTAGCCATCATCATTGGCAGAAGCGATCAAGCTATCGTTATTAGAAGACTTATACAATCATACCTGATCTTCACCATGTAAAACTTCAGAAGAATATATAATTTTTTATACTTAGTGTTTTCTACAAGAACCTCACCGAACTATGAGTTTAACACATCGTCGTAAAGATAATACCGACTTCGTAAGTGATCTACAAAACCCCAGACACTCCATTGAAGATGGAAGTGCAATACCAACCGACTTAGCGTATAGATTATCGCTAGTCTAACATTACCTCATAGGGCGCCTTATCATACAAGGCACAAGCCCTAATATTGGTGGCCAGCGTACCAGAAGAACTCTACAACGTCCTACGAAGAAAAAACCAGAATAATAAATCATGTATCATAAGAAGTCAACGACGACGGAAGCAGCAGATTCTTCAAGCAACCTAGTATCATCGTTAGTGAGCGACTTCAGAAAACAATAAGAACTTTTCAACGACGACGAAAGCAACAGATTCTTCAAGCAACTTAGTATCATCGTTAGTGAATAACTTCAAGAAACAAACCGAACGCGTCTGCAGCATCGGATCTTTCAAGGGCTCGAATCATCGAAACAACGCGCACGGGGGAAACTGAAGCCAAACCAGGTCATCCGCTAAATAGAGAAGGAGGACCAAGGCTGTGTGTCGTTATCGGAACGCCGTGACTTCCCACAAAAGCAAGCTAAGTACAATTTTTTATTCATTTGGAGTAACTTTGAGTGTTTCCTTTACAGGTCGAATTTCGTTATTCCTGTGGCTGAAGTTACGAGACATTCTTAATCTTACTTTTTTACAGAAATTATCTACATAATTGAGATTTCGCTACTGCGAGTTTTTATCTTTGAGTGTCTGTTTCCAGAAGTTCTACTGAAATATCGTAATCATATACTATGTTAATTTTATCATTTTGGGTGATTATTAATCCCTTACGTAACAAATCATATTAAACAGTGAATATGCGTTTACGCAGTGGACGTCTGTATTTATACAGATGCATGGATAGGGTCGTTAAGCACCGTAGTGATTAGAAAACACACAAAAAACAAGTGGAACACCCGTACAAATCTAGATAAATTAGAGGTAACACTATTTCGGGTCATGACAATAAATGCACCTTTGCAAAGTCCCGATCGCAGTTTTAGCCTTGAGTTTTTTGAGTTATATAAAATATCGAACCTCAATGACTCAACTTAACTTTAAAATATGGCTGGATTGCAAGGAATAACATGTCTGTAAAAAACTTTCATCAGGCTAAATGCGCTGACCAGGATCCCTCACTATTTCAAATTTTAGCAAAGAATGAAGTACAAACAGTTAATATTGAATACAGTAGAGATAACTTGTCTTATTAGTAATCGCTCAGTTCCTAATAGCTCGTCATTCATTGCTTTATACGTAACCAGCAACATAATGCTAAAAACACACAATACGTTGCCGATGGTAATAAAGAGAAGGATCCTAATTATTACAAAAAGAAATAGAAACAGTAGCCCGTTCAGAATCAAACAAGCAAACTCGGTGACTGTGTCACCTAGTCAAGCGGTCAAGGTCAGTCAAAAAACTGCCAAAGTGTTCAAAGCATAGCAAATTCCACACAATAAGCGACTCTAGCAGAGTGGGGAAAAGCGATGTTGGTTCATACATCCCAATATCTTTTTGAATTAAAAAGGATTTTTCCTATGAAACACACGACTGTATAAAGTAATCAGAGCAGGTTCTCGTTTCTTTTTTAATACATAAGTTATTATAAGTAGTGGTGGATTAAGCCTAACTGTACGCGCCGTAAAAAATTAGAATATCTTGTTTTATTTCTTTAGTACACGTAATATCTTGTATTTACGGACTCACCGTCTGTTGTTCGAACTTCCCTAATGAGAAGTCCGGATAAGCGAGCGTTTACAGATACCTCTATAGTTATAAAAAACATTGATCTGTATCTAGTGTAATTGTAAGATTCATCTAGGGATACACAAAATATTATCTTACATCCTGCAAAATAAGGCGTGTTTATCAAATGAAAATCCTATAAACCTTCAAACATATTGAAATCCGTTTGAACAAAAAAAAAAGAGACAGTTAATCAAATAATAACTTATATAGAGGAACTATACATTTATCTCATAAATCGTAACATTGTTCAAATGACCCAACAGAATTCTCCCACAACCGCAGTCGCACTTTGCACGCAAAATCTCGAGAAGCATGCACCCTCGAATGTCTTAGTGCATGTTAAAAAGACTTTGCTGGGAAATGAAATTTTAATCCTTCCCGACACTCTGAAATATAACGATTTCCGCGAACAAAGCCCTAGACCACGGTTGACTCGCTGCAAACAAGTTAACCTATAGTAAGTCCACAAAAACCAAACCTATACATATAAATAATCGCATTTCTTTTCGATGTTGCTAACTTTTTAATCCCGCCCCAACCAGTCGTGGATGAATCTCTCTGATAATCTATCAAAGTAATATCAGTAAAGTCATTCAAGCAGAGGTGATTCAGCAGAAATTTTTTTTATCTTTTACCTGAATACCAGAAAGTTTCTCCACTAGCGAGTGATCTCTGGGAAAAACGGATGTAATTTAACACAAAACACGGTCTAAGGACAAACATAAAGCTATTTACGTACCTTCGTATAGATTCTCAATGAAATTTCAAAATAGAGATAAATGACGAAGTTGAAAAATGTTAGTAATAGGATTCCATTAGGAAATCAAATAAGCCCATATAATTTTTCCCTCAATGTCATGCCATAAAAGATCGGATTTCGCGTATCTGCGTAGATTCTGTCGCTTAAACAAGGAAACGACCTCCGATAGTTTCCAGTGCGATGTACCGACGACATCTTATCTCTGTTAGGTTAGAATAAATTTTTTTCACCAACTTGGACTTACTTAAAGGCTTTTACCTGATACCATTACCTAAGTGATTGTACCTCATACACCGTTTTTTTCAGCACACTCAGGGGACATTATCAATTTTTACGTATGCCTCCGGCTTACGTTGCGCCCCAATTATAATATAGTGTTTGGAGACTTTTAAGGGATACCCTACATGCTTATATGGTTGGTCTTGTAATCTTTTCTAATACCTTAGAAGTACATTCACATAAAGTAGAGCTAGTGCTACAGAGACAAAGACAAATAATCTCAGAGTAAAATATCTAAATGTGAGTTTTTTAAAACCGAACATGTTGATCTAGGTTTTATGTGTCTAGTCAAGGTCTTAAAGTAGTCTATGGTAAGGTGTCGGCTATTCATAACTTTCCGGTACTTATTAACGTAAAAGGGGATACAGCACTTTTGCGCTGTAGTGGGTATTACAATCGTATGTAAATATGTAAACTCTTCAATCATGACAGCTCCTTTAACAGATCTTACGAAGAAGAGCGTAGATTTATTATGGTCTGAAAAGCATTAACAGGCGTTCGATATCTTAAAAGCGTAAAATGCAGCTTACCTAACTTAAAAATCCCTGATTTAAATAAGGAATTTTTTTTTTATTGCAACAGACGCCTCAGACCAAGGGGTAAGAGGGATACTACTTCAGTAATATGATAAACAGTTCTTCCCTATAGCTTTTTATTCACGTAAACTAAAGCCCTCTAAAAGTAAATATGCAGTAATAGGCAAGGAAGGGCTAGGTATCTTTAACACTAGTACATTTTAAGTTCATAATCTATGGCTATCCTGATAAAGTCCTTACTGAACATGAGTCCTTTACCGAGTTTTTCAAGGCTTTAATCACAGTCCAAAAGGAACTCGGTGACAAATGATCATTCAGGTTATTTGGAGCCAAGATAATATATCTACCTGGGAAAGCAAATATCATAGCTGACGCATTATCCCGCAATCCCGCACCATACAGCAAAGAACCATTAATTGGACTAAAAGATATAGAAACATCCGTGCCTATTGTTAAAACCGTATCTAAACAAGAAAATTCCTTAACCCAAGAGATCGCGAGCATTGAATATCTGGGTCGGAGCGCAGAACTGTTACAAACTGAACAAAGCAAGTGTCAACAGCGATAAGCAAAACAATAAACACCAAACAATAAACACTTCGAAACGGAAACAGGGTCAGTGGCTAGGCAAAAACAATAAACACTTCGAGCAGAAACCCTAAAGCAAAAGTATATTTATAGTATGTGTATCAGAATAATGTAATCAAATGTAATGTTCTATGTAGGTCTGTGACGAGGAAAACCCGAAGAACACAGCAGAGGACTAACGACCAGGTAGTAGTAATAATCTCTCTCATACCAATCGTCATAAACTGGTTGCATTCCGTCATCCAGGGTTCCCTCCTATGTCACAGAAAGCCAAATCACTCTTTTACGGGCCTACAATGCTTACAGATATAAAAAGCACATAACTAATTGTAAAACAGTGTCATGAAAACAACGGGGACACCACTAAGACACCTGTCAGTTAAGGGCCTATCCTGTGCCAATCAATCCTTGAAAGAATATACTTAGAATTATAACAGAGTAACGAGTCTGACAGAGGGAATAAACACTTCTTAGTGTTAATAGTTCCTTGACACGTTATGTAGAAGTAATAGCACTAAAAACAAACACCGCAATTGAGTGCATTAGGAATATTTATGAGTGCTAAATCAGTAAACATGGAATTCAACACATGATAATGTGACTCGGGTGGTGTAAATCAATAATAATCTCCATAACGCGTTGTGTGAATTCCTTTCCATTAAGAAAACCAATAATATATTTTATCACCCAGAGTCAATCGGTTTGGTAGAATAACTGATAATTAAATAGGAAGTGTCAATGTCTTACGAGTTACAACTCGTGATATTGGATCCGAACTGGATTATAGCGGTTCTCGCGGTTTTAAATACCTTTATCATTTATATCTTGTATCTATAGAATTGATGCCGCAAGTAGCCTTATACGGTACGCCGCTAGAAACACTTTTCCACATATTCAAGCCAACCATTAATTTATCAAATATATATAAAAAATATAAATAAATAAATATATAAAAAAATAAAATAAATATGGATACAAGTGGAGTCATATAATACACTCCGTAAGAAGCGGAAGGGTTACAAATTATAATAAAAAAGGAATCACGATAAAATCAATAAGCAAAACGTAACCATGGATAATTAAATATCCAAATATATATGCGTAAAGATTTGAACTCTAACTTAACGCTTTAGTAATGACAAATAAGCTAAAAGGTTCAAACACATATCAAAACCTACTGACATATTGTCTGTCCCGGTAATTTATATTCGTAGTCAATGAAAAAAAAAAGAAAAAAAAAAAATAAAATAATAATAATAAATAAATAAAAATAAATAAATAAAATAAAATAAAAGAGAGTTTTAAAGGTTCAGGAAGTCTAGAAGTGAAAAATCTTATCTATGGAATAATCCTATATGAATTCTTATACAGGGCTAATAATATATATTGAATTTGTATGGAAACCTTTTTTTCATTAGTTTTTCAATAAGGAATATTTAATTTAACATAATCATGCAGTTTTCCAACATGAAACTAATATATGTTCAATTTTGGTACTGTTTTTTTCAGACATTCTTCTCATGTGGGTCGAGTATTAAAAAACAAAAAATTTATCCTAAAGTCGTATTTATTACAGCAAGTAACGTAACTCTTAGCTGGCTGAGAGCAATCTCCTGCCAAGTGACGACGTCATCATTGGCCGTATCAGCATTTGTTCCTTTTAACCTCAATAATCTGCTTACACAGGCTTCATCTGTGTGTCGTCTCTGCTTGCAAAAGCAGATGACTGGAGAAAGGAATGCTTAGCCCAACGAAACTCTCATCGGGCAAGGCAGACGTTAGGTACAATGTCTATTGGTATGGCGCAATGCAACTTGCAATCATTTTAAATTAATAAACAAAATAAGGAAATAGAATTTCTATAACATCAAAATGAATTAATTTTTTTTTTTTTTTCTGAACCTCATAGACAATTAGAGTCAATAATTCGCTTATGACATGGGTAAACGGACATTTAGAATTATCAAGTTGTGGATAAGAAATATTACTTGCAACATTAGCCTATTACAATTCAAGTAAATCACATTCATGGAAAATGTCACATTTTCTTGGAAACCCAAAGTTTATATAGAAATTAGTTACATAGTGGGTTTTTTTTCGTTGCATCTCCTACCTATTAATAAAGTTTTAAAAAAAATTAACCTCAGAGGATGCGCACGAGAAAATTGAATATGAAACTTTTGTTAGGGCACATAGAATCATGATTATATTCTCTTTGACTCTTATGCTGCCTGGCAATCTTACAAATAGCTCCATTTTCCACTTCTTTGTCTAGTAACTTACTACCAGTAATATCGAATTTTCTTTGAGATTCGTATTGATTATATTTATTTTTTATAATTATGGATATTTTTACGAGTCATCATAGACCTGGATAGGTTCACTCATTGTTAATGCCATGGATAAAGATTTGTACAGCGGGACTCTTCTGAATTCCCAAAATATCAGCGAATTCATGTGGGTTAGTCTGTCTAAATGGCTCTCTTCCCTCCCCTGTTTATTTGGATGTTGTCTGAATTTACTTTGCCCTTGTGACAAGTATAATTTCACTTGCAGGCTGATTAATGGAACCTGGTTACAGGTATCCTGCAGTACGAGAGTTTCACATCGCAACTTCAAAAAATCAAGTAACAACCGCCTACAATGTGAAAGGAATTTCATGGACTTCTTCGACCGACACCGTATCTCGTCGTTAATCTTGTTTTAATGCGGAATGCTCCAGCGGCTGTCGGAATTCGACTACAAAAGGGACATACTTCCGACAATTACGACCCGAAGGATATTCAACTCTACTTTGCTGGCGAAGGACTCGTGCTGGGGATGTTTTTTTTATTCATCGCGAACGTAATCGTGTAGCTTAGGATGCAGAGAATAAGTATGAGCGCAAAAATAGAACGTTGGACCCGCCCAGGCAAATTTTCCCCTTGTTTTAACCCTGTGAAAATAGGCCGTTTCATTGGGCTATAGGTGGTTGTCTGGAACTGTGTAATGGACGAAAAGTTGTTCGAAAGCTAGTTAAATGTGAAGTAGTATAACCTCGGTCATGTATCCTATATATATAAATGATCATAAATAACAGAATCAAATATATTTTTGCCGTGTACGCACTAGGAATCTATATATAAATGATCATAAATAACAGAATCGAAATATATCTTTGCGTGTACGCAATAGGAATCTATTTAAAGTGCACATATATTAATCATAATTATATGAATCCATATACATATGTATAAACAAAATCAGGTAAGCTACAATAACAATCTGTTACCTTTTTTCTTACCAATATCTGCAGTTATTTATGAGTTAGTATATGAATTAATGAATCAGATATATAACATTTAGCATAAAAATCAACAAATCAATCAGCATAAACATTAATAATTTTATCAATTCATATATGCAATTTTGTATCAGTTAAAATATGATTTTTATCATGTTAATCTTCATTCTATGCAATTATCAGAGTACATTAGTATTTTCTGTAGCATATGTATCTTAATGAGATGAAGTGAAAAAACTGTATCATATTATATCACGTGATCACTATTATTTACCAATATCATTGTTTTATATTTTATTACTTGAATCAATTCATGTACACAATGAATTTTTATTTACTTATATATATATTCACATAGTGTCTGTATCACAACTCCTATAAGTCAAATGCAAGTCAAGTTTGAGTAATATTCAGTAGTTGGTTTTGGTAGCTGACCGAGCTAATGTAAGTGTTTACATAATAAAAATATGGAATGTTAGTCCATATATATAAAAGATTGCTTGCAGGAATGTGATCAGACTAGAGACGCTAAAGATGACGTATACAATAAGTATGTAGGCTAAGTTGACAAGCCGTCATCTGTGGTCATTCATTTGTTTTGAAACAGTCCAAGCTCCCTGCTTGAGACAACTACCCCGACCTATTATTCAAACGGCCTACGTGATCTGTAGCGTGTCTCATTCGATTGTGTGTTCGTATGTAACTATGTCATCTGATAGTATGTTCATATGTTCGAGCTACTATCTGTTCCTTCATAACTTGTAACAGAGATGGTAGACAAGCAGAACAGAGTTAGCTATCGTCATTAGAAGACCTGTACCTCTTTACCTAAGCTTTATTATGTAGAGGAATAGGATTAGCCATCATCATTGGCAGAAGCGATCAAGCTATCGTTATTAGAAGACTTATACAATCATACCTGATCTTCACCATGTAAAACTTCAGAAGAATATATAATTTTTTATACTTAGTGTTTTCTACAAGAACCTCACCGAACTATGAGTTTAACACATCGTCGTAAAGATAATACCGACTTCGTAAGTGATCTACAAAACCCCAGACACTCCATTGAAGATGGAAGTGCAATACCAACCGACTTAGCGTATAGATTATCGCTAGTCTAACATTACCTCATAGGGCGCCTTATCATACAAGGCACAAGCCCTAATATATGCACGGTGTTGGGATGGGCTTCTGTCAGAAGCCCTCGATACATAGAATGACAGAGATGGCTGGCTTCTCTCAGAAGCCCCAAGACCGGAAAGGGTTAATACCATCATTAATACCAGAAGTGACGTCACGCAGCCATTGAGCAATCAAAATGAAGCCCAGCGTGACACCATGTAGCTGAGAAGATCGGCACGACTGCCAAGCATGCACTCGGGAGCTGGTGTAAGCCCGCAGCCAGGCAGCCAATTGCAAAGCAGCTCACCATTCAGTAGGCAATGAAAAAGCAGCGGCATGAAGCCCCCTGCTGCCCCAACCCTATAAAAGCAGACAACCCGACCTCCCCAGCAAGAGACCTCTTGAAACAGTCGAATGTAGTCTACCAATTCTTTTTGCCCCGTCCGTGGATATCGTGGCTCTTACGTTGGTATGACTTCTATGAAACTGTCCAAGAGGATTTCCTGCCACGTACAAGAAGGAGCAATTGAAAACCATATCATGATAGCACACCAGGAAGCTATCTCCCATGACAGTATTATCAATAATATCAAGATAATAGGGAGTGCTCCCGACCAGCGACGCTTGCGACTGCTCGAGGCACTCCTCATACAGCAAGAGAAGCCCTCATTGAATATGGCACAGGAAGTGCTCTTCCTCCCCACCAACTTAAGGAGACCTATGTGTATGAATAATAGTACAAGTAATACCAGACCTATCGACACCCCCAATCAAAGAATACCAGATGAGACAAGCAGCCCAGCAGCCAATGACAATGCGAGCCGTCATGACACAACGCCCAGGGAAGCCATGCCCCAGCCTCGACAGTTGGTTAGGCTGCAACAGCGCGACCTTCAATGACGAGAAGTGTCTTGAAGAAAACTTCCTTCAACCAATAGCAGGAGTGCATTGTGCCACCAGCCAATGAAAAAGCAGCTAGTGGTTGACCCCCTGCTGACCTGCCACTATATATTGAGTAGATCTTGACAGCACCTACAGGGATTTCGAGCAGCAGACCTTGCAGAGAACAGACGTGTCCAGAGAGCGCTCCGGCAGCTGGAAGAAATACAAACTCGTCCCCCATTGGTGGAGAGAAAGCCGACTTATCATTGGCCAACATCCGAAGTCTTCAAGCTTCTTTCAAGAAACCAAGCTTGAAGGAAGTTGAACTCGCCTCCCATTGGTGGAAAGCAGATCGGCGAGAGCTGCCTTTTCATTGGCTGCCCACAAAAGGCTTCAAGCAACTTTTTATGACTGCTGCCAGTTCTGTACCGCAAGGAATAAGTAAAATTCCATCCACCCTTCCTTCTCATCTACATCCTCCCCCCCCTGCTCTACACCCCTCCCCTCATCCTCTCTTGATTTCTTCCACTCACAGTACTAATGTAAGAATTACATTATATATAAACCAGTGACCTGGGGTCATGGCATTAGGAGGGACGTGACCGAAAGCAGACCTAGATTACGCTATGCGCTGTCTGCAGTAGCCTGATCTAGCTCTAAGCTTTGTCAACATTTTTATGTTTATGATAACTTTGCACAACAACTTCCATGGGAAGAGGTTGACCTGTTAACCTACGCCGGAAACTTGTAACTTCCGAGCCGGCAGACTACGTATGTGTTTTTATATGAATTGCTGAGATAGCTAATGTTCCGCTATCGACGCGATGCTTTAGAATGGTAGTTCCACGCCAACTATCAAACATATCGTTCGTCCGACCGAGCTGCATCTCCTAGTATGGAGTTACAGAATAAAGTTGTTAACTTGTTCAACTAGCCTGTTTGAATCATCTCCTCTAGTCAAGAAAGAACCTCTCTACTAAGTATCCAAGGGAGATGAGAGGAACCAAACATTACTTACGGATGACAGCCGTAAGGAAAGAACAAAAAGTCTATCGCCAAGCGTAAGACATAAGAAGTGGTGGCAGCGTATAAACGAAGAACATAATTAACAAGACCCATATCAGCCGACCGAAGGTCACAAGAACTAACTTCCACCTTCAACATCAAACGAAACAGAGGAAACGGGATCTTCAATCAACGCAACAGTTTATGAAGACGCAACTATGTCCTTCATCGAGAGGAATACAAGCATTTAACACTGACGTTTGAGCAACTGTTGTCACTTATCTTCGAGAATCTACACCGGACGAGAGCAGCATTGAACATCAACGGAAAGAAGAAAACAAACACAGGGAACATCACCCGTTCACGAGCAAGGACGCAGAGTGGACAGCTATACGCAGTAGTGCAAGGACGGAGGCTGTGACGTCATCAATCTTGGACTTCCCAGAGCATCGTGCACCGAGAGAAAGGACCGTGACGTCATCACGACTTCCGACGCGAGACGTCATCCCATGTCAACAATCCTTCGCAATATAATCTGGAGCTAAGTACCATTTTTATCTATTCAGGTCTTTTCCTCAGTGAAGTGTTGTTTTCATCAAGAGGTCGATCGTCCAGTATTTCTGGGGGGAGATTGTTCGCCATACTTAAATACTTCCTTCATTACAGAACCTATCTTCAACTACGAGGTTTTCTCTCCCCGCAGATTAATTTTTTTTTTCTTTTCTAGTTGTCATTAACCATTTCTTGCAGGAATTCTCCGTATAATATTTTATCATATTATCTGTATTTTTGTATCTTTTGGGGGATTTGCCTATTATTATAACACACTTATACAGTACATTGCTTATGCGTTTACGTAGTGGTCGAGTGTACTCTTATAGATATTTTGATAGGATTGCAAGGAATAGAAGTGATAAGAAAAAAGTGAAAGCCGAAATGGCAACTACTCCGGCTGGCAACCCCAACGTGGTGACTCTCGTTAGCGCGAGGTCAGCGATTGTCCCTTTTCAAGGTCGGGTCAATGGGTTCCTGCCTCAAAATGTTGAGGCATGGATCTCATCTGTAGACGCTCATTTAAATGCAAAAAGCATCACAGACCCAGCAGTACAATTACAGGAGGCCAAGAGCTTCGTTGACTTTGCGAAAGGCGACGCAAGTGCGTATCTAAGGGGGGTTTCTTTCCAAGAAGCGCTTACATGGGACGAGTTCAAAATTAGATTACGTGCCGTGTATGGGGGTGAAGAGGCTTTAGATGTAGTATTGGCATTGAGAAATATCCTTAACCAAGCCTCCATGACTCAGCTCATGTTGTCGAGCGGGCGGCGCTAATTGCCGACCGGTTAAATGAATATCAGGATAGTTTAAGTAATTCCTTGGGTGGGTTCGGGTGCTAATATCAAAGTGAAAGATTTTATCCGTTTGATCTACCTTACGTCTATCACTGTAATGTTGCCTGAAGCGTTAGTACGGTGTTTTGATAAAAAATTGCAGCCCGACAGTACGGAATTAGATGTGTATAAAACAAATCAAAAAACACATGTCTAAATGTACCGACCTAGATCTTTCGCTCATTCAAGTTTTTGCAAAAAATGAGAACAAGCCACAACAAGTAAATGTTGGACATAATAATAATCAAGTTGCAGGGATGGTTTGTTATAACTGTAAACGACCAGGTCACATGATTTCAGACTGTCGGGACGTGGCGTTTTTGTTTTCAAAAAAAAAAAAAAAAAAAAAAAATTCAACAATAGTTTCAACTCATTCATATAACCGTTGCTACTCGAGGAATCAACAGCAAAATGCTACAAACACGCAACCAGTTGCCAGTGCAAATAAAAAGAAGGGTCCTCAGTACTATAAGAAGAAACAACCAAACGGAAATTCTGCACAACAGCAGAAACAAAACAAATCGTGCTTCAGGTACCTCTGTTCCTGGGCCGTCTAGCCAGAACTCGCAAGGGCAAGCGAATTTTCAGGGTGTGATAAACAAAACAAATACCACGTAGTTCACTCCAAGGGGGGAGAGGGCGATGTTGGGTCATCAATATCAACATCTTTTGTATCAAATAATCAGTTTAATTATTTTATCAGATCATTGTGAGACAATTGATTTTCCTATGAAACACACGGCCGAATCAAAAAATCTGTGCAGGTTCCCGTAGATTTGCAACAAATTCATGCAATTATTAGTCAAAACGAGTTGCGACCAACCTTACATGCAGTAAATTTGGACCATAAGTCATTCACTTTGTTCTTTGATTCTGGTAGTCCACGTAATATAATGGATTTAGGACTCATCATTTACTCTTTCAAATTTCCCTATAGAAAAGTCCGGAATAAGGCTCTCAGGCATTGGGAATAATGAATTAAATGTTGTGGGCGTAACTCATGTACAGTACAAGGTCGGTAAGCGCACGTTTGCTGATACCTTTGTCGTTGTACAAAACATTAATATGTATCCCGCAGTAATTATCGGATACCCGTCTATGGCACTCAAAATATTATCTTAGCACCTGCAAAACACGGCGTGTATATCAAAGGGAAATTCTATAGGTCTTCTAATACCCTAAAATCAGTTTTAGATAATAAAGAGACAGAGTTGTCACTTACATTACGGAACCAATCACCTGTCTCATGAACCAAGAAATAATACAGGCAACCCAACAGAACTCTCGCTCACCCGTAATATCAGCTTGCACGCAAACTCTCGAGCCTAACGTAACTTCAAATATATTAGTGCGTGTAAAGAGAACCTTGCCAGGATCTGAAACATTAATCCTTTCTGAAACTCTGAAAACACACGGATTATCCGTCACACAAGCCGTTTATACAGTCGGCTCACAACAACAATGTAACATCGAAGTCTGTAATCATTTGAATACCACTTTAGTAATCCACAAAAATCAACATATCTTGGATGCCGAAGTTTATAAACATCGCATTCTTACCGTAGCTGAGATAAATCACGCTCAATCAGTCGCGGATGAAACCCTTTTGCAATCTATAAAGAACAAAATCAATCAGGACATTCAAGAAGAAGAAATTCAGCAGAAATTTTTGAATCTGTTAACTAAATATCATGATGTTTTTTTCCACTACGGATGGAACCTTAGGAAAAACGGATGTCATCGAGCATCAAATCAGGCTCAAGGACAAACAGAAAGTAATCTATGTACCTTCGTACCGACTTCCTATGAAATTTCAGAATGAGATAACAGAGGAAGTAGGTAAAATGTTAAAGGAAGGAGTCATTAGGAAATCAAACAGCCCTTATAATTTTCCGTTAATAGTAGTACCGAAAAAGATCGAACTTGGCGGATATGCGTAGATTTCGTCGTTTAAAAAACGAAGAAACAATCCCTGACAGATTCCCAGTACCATGTACCGATGATATCCTATCTTTACTAGGCCAGAATAAATATTTCACAAGCCTAGACTTACTAAAAGGATTTCATCAGATTCCGATGGAACAAGAAAGTATCCCATACACTGCCTTCAGCACAGCCAGGGGACATTATGAATTTTTGCGTATGCCTTTTGGTTTACGTTGTGCTCCTATAAACTTTTACTCGTATGATAAACGTCGTGTTTGGAGACTTGTTGGGAGATATCCTACATGCCTACATGGATGACTTAGTAATCTTTTCAACCACATTAGAAGAGCATTTACGTAAATTGGAGTTAGTGTTACAAAGGTTAAGGCAGCATAATTTAAGGGTAAAGATAAGTAAGTGGTGAATTTTTTAAAACAGAACTAGTCTATCTAGGTTTCACGGTTTCTAGTGAAGGTCTTAAAGTCGTCCACGATAAGGTGTCGGCTATCCGTAACTTTCCGATACCTACTAACGTCAAGGGAATACAGCAATTTTTAGGATGTAGCGGTTACTATCGCCGCTTCATCCGCAACTACTCAATCATAGCCGCTCCCCTAACCGATCTTATAAAAAAGGGCGTAGATTTCGTATGGTCTGAAATTCATCAACAGGCGTTCGATAAATTGAAAGATGAACTGTGTAGTTCTCCTATCTTGAAATTTCCTGACTTCGGTAAGGAATTTTTCATAGCAACAGACGCCTCAGACCTAGGAGTAGGTGGGGTATTGCCTTCAACAATATGATAGACAGTTTTTCCCTATAGCTTTTTATTCACGTAAACTGAGACCTTTCCGAAAGTAAATATGCGGTAATAGACAAGGAAGGGCTCGCTATTGTTAATTCACTCGTGCACTTTAAATTCATAATATACGGTTACCCCGTCAAGGTTCTCACTGATCATAAGCCCATAACCAGAACTTCTTTGAAAGGCTTTGAGAGTCACAAGCCCCAAGCGAACTCGGTTTGGCACATGATCATTCAGGACTTTGGCGCGAGGACGGGTATTTACCTGGGAAAAGCAAAATATCATTGCTGACGCATTATCACGCAACCCCTCTTCATCTGTACCGAGCCATTAGCTGAATTAATAGATATCTCAACCTCCATGCCCGTTGTTAAAACTATATCTGAACAGGAGATCTGGGCTGGAGTGCTGAACTATTACAGACGGAACAAAGAAAAGATCCGCAAATAGAAAAAATCATCATTGCGTTAAACGGAAATCCGAAGGAAAAAGAATACCTAAAGTATAAGCAGCAGAATTATATCCTACAGGAAAATATCCTGTGTAGATCCGTGACGAGGAAAACCCGCAACACACCGCAGTTGAATAACAACCAGGTGGTGGTGCCTATCTCACTCTACCCACTGTCTTAAATTGGGTTGCAGAAAATCCACTGCACGGACACCCGGGTTATACCTTGATGTCACAGAAAGCCAAATCCTTATTTTATTGGCATACGATGCTTACAGATATACAAAAAAGCACATAGCAAATTGTCGCACTTGTCAAGAATACAAAGGCACACGAAGACACCTGTCAGCCTAGGGGCTTACCCCGTGCCAAATCAACCCTTTGAAAGAGTACATTTAGATTTATTAACAGGATTTTACGAGTCAGACAGAGGAAATAAGCACCTCCTAGTAATTATAGACGCTTTGACTCGATATACAGAACTTATAGCGCTTAAAACAAAAAAACCGCGGTCGAGTGCGCTAGGAAGTTTTACGAGTGCTACATTTGTAAACATGGAATTCCCACACATCATTATCTCAGACTCGGGCGGGAGTTCAATAATCATTTCCTTAACTCCTTGTGCGAATTCCTTTGTATAAAGAAAATCAATACCATGATCTATCACCCAGAGTCTAATGGGCTAGTGGAAAGGGCAAATCGTAAGGTTTTAAAAACATTTTAAGGGTCAACCTAGGGGGGGCAGATCCCAACTGGGACATTGCCATACCTGCGGTGCTAAGCACACTTAATCACTCGTATCATGTGTCTATTAAAATGACACCGCACGAGGCACTGTACGGTATCCCGGGGCCCGAACGCCTTTCCAACATCTTAAAGCCTACAACTAATTTATCAAATCCTCTAAAGGATGTTATGGATGCAAGCATAAGTCGATATAATATAATTCGTAAGAATTTAGAAGAAGCACAGATCATAATGAAAAAAAATCATGATAAAATAGCTAAGCCAACTAGAACATATGCCGTGGGCGATCAGGTATACATACAAGTATACGTGCGTAAAGGTTTAAATTATAAACTGACACCTAAGTTTGAAGGCCCGTTTAACATTTTAGAAAATTTAACGGCCAATAGAGTTAGGGTTCAAAATGTATCCAAACCCACTGATGTGAGAATAGTCCCATTGGCACATATCAGAATCTAAAGAAAGGTAGATGGAGTGAGGGAAAAAATGATTGTATTTATGAAACTTGTATAATAATTTATATATATATATATATCTATTAATCATATTGTAATGTAAACCTATTCTTTACGCGAGTTATTACATCTGTTTTACTCATTGCAGGTTTTCAAAAATGAATCTGTTATTGTTAGGAGTGATATTGTGTATTCAGACATCTTTGTTGTATGGAAAGAGCGCTAGACTAAAGACATAGAATTTAATCATGGCTCGATTATCGAGAGAATCGATGATGTATTCATCGTGTCAAGTAATATTGTTATCGAAGTAGATATGCATGCTATTTTCTTACCTGAAGATGACGTCCTTAACTTAAAGAATGACCTGATGAGGTTTGGTATTTCCCTTAAGGAAATGCATGAACGTAATTTTCATGCTAACTCAGAGATTTCACTAGCTCAAACGCTAAGCGTCGCGGAAATGTTGTCTTATGACATACAAAATAAACCGCCGAGGCAGAAGAACTCGCTCGTGACCTGCTGATGTGGTCTGTGCGGCACAATACTCTTGAACGCCGCAACCCGCTTATTCTAGCTGGACTAAACATCTTAGGATCAGTTGCGAATCTAGGCTTAGGAATCTCAAATCGCCTCAAGATAAATAATCAAAATAAAAGAATTGAGTTTTTGCAACACAACGGAACTGGCCTTATCAGAACTTCGCAGCCAGTTATCTTCGATCAATCAAATAATGAATATCGTTAATGAACATTCAAATAATATCGATCAGGTCATGGAAGTTCAACATTTGCTGGCTACTTTAGCTTACTTAGTTCGAAAATAGATCATATCCGTGTGAAAATATCACATTTTATTGAAAAGTCAAAAGATTACGTAGAAGCAAGTTACGTTAGCAACAAAGGGTGTGTTATCTCCTCACCTCATGCCTATTTAAAGATCTGACGTTAACTTTGGAAAACGGACGGGAGAAGCTAGGGTATATTCCTTTATTGGATGCCCATAAAGTAGAATTCTATTATAGCCTAATATCAGTCAGCGTAGAAAATTATAGAATTATGATCACAATTCCTTTTGATTCTTCCGATGCTTGGCAATCATACAAAATAGCACCGTTTCCTACTTTTATGACGAATAACTCAAATCCAGTAATATCCAATTTAACGGGGCATGTACTGATTTCTTCTGATAAGAAATCATTTACAGTCATTAGAGACTTAGATAACTCACTCACTGTTCAGAAGCCATGAATAATAAAATTTGTACAGCTGACTCTTTTGAATTCTATCCTATATCAACGGATTCATGTGAGTTAGACATAGTGCTAAACGGCTCTCTCTCTCATACAAGCGAAGGTTGTCTGGGGAAACTTTATCCCTTTTACGGTAATAAATTCAATTACAGGATGAATAATGGTTCCTGGATCCGTTATGATAAGGCCTGGATTCGACGTCGTGTGTCCGGACACATCCACCGCCCATGCCCCTATCTTCGTAGCAGCCGATGGTTGTACGGGGACATCTACAAACTATACCGTCAGAGGGGTCAACACGATAATACGTGAGAAGGCGTATTTCGCGAACTACACGTGGGCTACCACAATCATCCCATCACTACCTCTCCCATACAACGCGCGAGTAGCTCATCGTCTGACGCAACTGGCTGAGATGACCCACGCGTCATCGACTTATGCAGGTGGAGAAAATCTTCGCTACTACATTCTGCTAGCCGTGTTCAGCGTGACGGCCATATTGGTTATCGCCGTCAACATCTTTGCTTGGCGTAGGCTGAGGCGTAAACAGAAGGATCTCCAAGGGAACGTACTGGCCCGTCTGGATGACGTACGTTAAACTCAAGTCGTTTGCGTTTAGGGCCGCCTGAACCTGGCCACTTCAGTTCGTGCCTAGGGAATTGTCTGGAATTGTGTTGTGTGTGAAAAGCGGTCCGTATGCTGGCAAAAATGTAGGACAAGAAAGACTCACGCCTTTGCATTTGAACAGTTAAAGTATCTCCAGGGCGCCTAATAAATCATTATAGCCCAATATTATACATTAATATATTCCTAATAAAATATCAGCCCTATATATTGAATTTCTGCAGAATTACATTGTTATACTATTATACAATTATATTTATCTATTACAAAGAGTGTCAAGTACTCTTTAACAATTATCCATGATCATGCTATAATCATTATTTAGTAACCATTATTCTTAATCAGGTTACATGTTATCATATTAATCATGAATCATGTTTTGATTTTACCATTTTATTATTTTTGGGTACATAATCCTTATTATTACCAAACATGGATCTATATTTTCCATGCATTTATCTTTGTTTATGAATATGTCAACAAGGGTATGTAACAGAACTTTTTTATGCATTTAATCACTTAGTATGTTACGAGCACGCTCCTATGGACAATGTTTAAAGTAATTTTTTTTGTTATTCAAGGCTTGAATAGGTAGCAGACCGAGCCTAATGTAAGAATTACATTATATATAAACCAGTGACCTGGGGTCATGGCATTAGGAGGGTTTTACGTGACCAAAGCAGACCTAGATTACGCTATGCGCTGTCTGCAGTAGCCTGATCTAGCTCTAAGCTTTGTCAAACATTTTTATGTTTATGATAACTTTGCACAACAACTTCCATGGGAAGAGGTTGACCTGTTAACCTACGCCGGAAACTTGTAACTTCCGAGCCGGCAGACTACGTATGTTGTTTTTTTTTAATATGAATTGCGAGATAGCTAATGTTCCGCTATCGACGCGATGCTTTAGAATGGCAGTTCCACGCCAACTATCAAACATATCGGTCGTCCGACCGAGCTGCATCTCCTAGTATGGAGTTACAGAATAAAGTTGTTAACTTGTTCAACTAGCCTGTTTGAATCATCTCCTCTAGTCAAGAAAGAACCTCTCTACTAAGATATCCAAGGGAGATGAGAGGAACCAAACATTACTTACGGATGACAGCCGTAAGGAAAGAACAAAAAGTCTATCGCCAAGCGATAAGACATAAGACTAACACCTTGCCTAGAACTCGAGGGAAGTAGCCTGTGAGGTTTTTTAAAATCTGAACTCAGTTCTAGGTCGTCGTCTTCGTCCTGGCCTCTACTTCAGTGCCAGCATAGGGTTAGGAAATTGTCACCCTTCCTTGTGACAACTCTAATTAACATAACACAACAAACACAACACCAGACGTCCACAGTAGATGATAGCAAAATAAAGAGCAGATTACAGCTATCCATCCCTCTAGATGCATGACTAGGTAAAAAGTAATTAGGTAACCGGAAGGATGCCTTCCGTTAAGATTAAGGATGAGAAGGGGGGGAACTTTGAGGACAGGAAATCAGATATATTCAGTCTATCAGCAGTGACAAAAATCGATATTTACAGAGTCAACAAGGGAGACGAAAAATTTTTATATGTAACCATTAAGAAGGAAGACTTAGATGCCTTTGTAGAAAAAAATGTAGTTGAAGAGTTCAAAAAGAAAGGATTTTCAATAATCACACCACCTGAAGTAAACATACTCAGATCAGTAATACTGAAATATGTGGACAATCAGGTAGCTAAACGAAAGAAAGAAGAATTAATTGAGAGTATTCAAAACAGACAACCATGGGCAAAAGCGGTAGATGTATACATCTTCAAATCTAGATATGAGAGGCCTAAGACCAGAACACTCAAAGTAAGGTTTGAGACTAGAGAAATGGCCCAGAGAGCAATGAGGAACGGTGTGATTATTAGCAACCAGTCAATTCCACCACAGAATATCAAAGAGGAGATCAACCCACCTCTGCCCCACTGTGGGAACTGCCTGGCTTATACACACAGAAAAAACTGCACCACTCTAAGACAGATGATCTGTGCCAAAGGCAGTGGGCTGGGACACATGGCACGAGACTGCACAAACCCACCCAAATGCACAAATTGTAAAGGTGGTCACCCCACACTGAACAGAAAATGCCCAATCAGGGTACAACTCCTGAAAGAAAAAACTGAAGAAATAAAACAAATAGAAGCCAACAAGGCTACAGCCAGAACCGCAACGGTATCATATAGTGGTGCAGTAACTGGCCCCACATAACCCAGCAACTCCAAAACACCCACACCCTTCCCCCAGCAGCAGAATGACATGAGCCTCTGGTACGTATATAACGGCCACATCTATGCAGCAATGCAGGATATGGCAAACCCAGGTACCTACCAGACTGCAATCGACCAGTTCTATGCCCTAAACAACTTGCCAAAAGTAAAGTTTCCCCAGATGGCATCTGGAGAACAGGTAATGAAAAAATTACTGGCTATGAACCAGACACAAAATCCAACAGAGGCAATCAACCAACCCACTGCACAAGATCCAGAACCCAGCTGCTCCTATGAAGTAATGGAGGACTCTCCCACAGTAGCAAAAAGGGCAGTGGAAAAAGCCACTGATAGCGAAGGAGAACCAGAAATGGAAAAATCAAAAAGAAAAAGAACCAAAGAAGGGACACCTACACCAACACGCTCGAAAGTTGGCCATACAATGGAAGAGGTGGAACGTGACATTAAAAAAATTAAAGACAGCAAATTAGAAATTGTATATCCAGAAGACTAGAATGAAGATACTAACTCCAGTGATGATAGTAAAATTAAAGTCATAGACAAATACATACAAGGGAAATGCCTGGGTTTCACAAAAACTAACATACCACACTCAACTATAAGGCCAATCTTACATGCCCTGATAGCGGAAGCAAGTGTTCCTCTAACACATATAAAGTTCGTAGAGGCAACCAGGGAAGGGGTAAACCAGGGGTTATCCGAAGACAGAGACTAAAACTCATAGCTCTATATGTCTATATTTAGAATATTCCTGAGTATAATAGAAAACCAAATATATAAAGCTTTTTTAATCAAATTCATCTTCATGTTAAATACAATAGAAATAATTCAGCTAAATGTATTAAAATTAACTAAAGATAGTATTGCAACGACATACATACCATGTAGACGTGACTACATCTACCCACAAGATTACCTCTCCCTATCACAAAGACCAATGCCCACCTACTTAATAGGTGACTTAAATGCAAGACATACGACTATAGGAACGAATGACTCTAACCAAAGGGGTATACAATTAAGCAGATTAATTAACAATAACAGGCTCAAGTATCTAGGGCCAGACTTTTCGACTATGGTCCGTAACAAAGGAAGACCAGACGTAATACTGGGCAACAGGAATGCTTGCCTTAATATTACAGCTAGGAGAGCGAACGTAATGACATCTGACCATCTGCCCCTGCATGTTACTCTCTCGACAACACCGATAAAAATAGAACCCCGGACGATCTTTGATCATAGACAAACAAATTGGGATGACTTGAAGTCAAATATTGAAGTGAAATATGACAACGACAGAGTGGACATAAATGACGTGGACGGTAAGATGAAGGACGATGTAGATGAAAGACTGGGCTACTGGTTTATGACCATCCTGACCACTATAAGTACCACCGTACCAAGAAAAATAATACAATTCAACTCAGGGCCCAAACGAAGTGACACATTAAACCTTCTTCAAAAGTATTACACAGATATAAAGCGACATCCAGACCACTTTGGGTATTCAAGACAACTGAAGGACATAATATTATATATCAAAGATCTCCTCTTTGAGGAATTCAAAAGACTGCAAAAAGACTTCTGGGACAGGACTATACGTAAAGTAGACCTTGAGTACGAAGACCATACAAATGTAATGAAATTCTGGAGGGAAATTAAAAGACTTATGGGTACAATGAAAAGACCATGCGACTATTTATTGGATGAAAATGGGGACAAGGTCGTAGACAGTCCTGGAAAAATCACTCACGAAGGGAGTATGGTAAAAAATTTTCAAGATATCCCCCGAGGACAACCGACACTTTGACTCTGACAATGAGAGACACGTACTCAAGCACCTACAAACAGAAGGGGACCGACTAACATTGTATGAATGGACTGACCTAACTCGCCTAAATGAAGATAACTATCTAACTAGTAAATTTGACATTCAAGGCATAAAGCATACCATCAAAAGGTTCAAAAATTCTTAGCAAATTACCTGATATTTCACTACTAGATTTAAGTAATATTAATAAGATGTCGCTTAGTCTAGGCTATTTCCCAGTTAAATTCAAGAGAGGAGAGATGATTCTTTCACCCAAAGACCTAAAAAATACCCATGACCTACTAAAATACCGACCAATCACTCTCTTGGAGGTACCTGGGAAAATCCTGGAGACCTTGTTGAAGGACAGACTAAATATGTATCTTGAAGACAATGAAATTCTCCCAAAGTATCAGTTTGGATTCAGGCGAGAACGAGGGACACAGACGGCGATTGCTATGATGCACGAACTGCTAGCACTAAATCAGAGTCGGTGAGGCAGAGCCAACATTGTTTGCCGTGATGTCTCAAAGGCTTTTGACAAAGTCTGGCACGACGGACTGAAGCACAAGCTGCTCAACTCAGAACTACCAGACATAATGACAAAAATACTGTGTTTCTTCTTAGACAATAGACAGAATGACATCTCCTTTGAAGGAGAGATATCAGAGACCTTTGAGCTGAGAAGCGGAGTTCCGCAAGGATCCGTTCTCTCCCCAACACTGTACATATTCTATACACATGACATGCCACAAGGGAGAGAAGGATGTGTCAACCTTATCTTTGAGGACGACGTGACACAGATCATAATGACAAATGATAGAAGTAGACATAGACTTACCTTACGGACGGGACAGCATATTAAAGAACTCAATTAGTATGAAAGAAGGTGGAAAATAAAAAACAACCAGGACAAGTTCAAACTGCTCTCAATATCAGCATTGAGACCAGAAGATGTAATTGTAGACAACAGACGAATACCGCTTTCTAATAATGCTAAGGTTCTTGGACTCACCCTGACCCGATGTGGGATGTTCTCACACATCAAGCAAAAGATCAGGAATGCTGGGGTAACCAAAGCTAAATTAGCGCGATTCAGACAGCTTAGACCCAAGACTAAAGCACACCTATATAAGGCGCTCATTAGACCTGCCCTGGAATACCTAATAGTACCGACATGCTTACTCAGCATCAGTGACAGACAAAGACTACAGAGATTCCAAAACGGAGTCCTGAGTTGGATAGATGGCTGCAACAACCGTGACCTGGGGGACGGGGGAACAGAAAGACTTCATGCAAGATACCTCATTGAAGCTATCAATTTCCGTTACTACCATTTTGCAGACAAGGTATGGCAGAAGCTATCCGACCAGGATGAAGAACTAACAACCAACAGCCTGATCTCCCTGGAAGACGAAGACTATAGACCTCACCTCTGGTGGCGACGACTTTCAAGATTCACCCAAGACGGGTTACCCAACCCCATTTTTGTTGACATGGACAGTGACAGTGACAGTGATAACTACAACTAGGAGAACCCCTGGAATATTGAAACAAACCGTGTGTTAACCTGAAAGATAATAATTAGAATTAAGAATAGCATTAAGTACTTAGAATTAAGGTGAACTAGTTTTAGAAGTCAACTAAGTAAACTGTAGGGAACTAAGTTAAGTTAATTAGAAAAATAGGAATCAAACAAATCCCATGTTCCTTGGAAACTAATAATGAGAATTAAGCACTTAGTATTAAGGTAAATTAGTTTAGATATTTGGTAAATTGTAGGGAACTAAATTAGCTTAATTAAGTAAAGTAAGAAAGAAATGACTCAGATAGAATGAAAGTAGAGGTGAATGACTACATCATAAGAAAAACAAATCTTTAAATAATTAGGTAATCTGCAATAACAAATTACAAACCCACAAACATTAATTATAAGAAAAATAAAGGGGAAAGGCAGTTCCTAGAAGGGCAAGGAGTCTGGAACACTTGCTTAGCTAGCCTACCCTCCACAAAAAAAAAAAAAAAAAAAAAAAAAATCTACACTAACCTCTAACTCTGCTTGGGACGCAAGCCCGAAATAGGATAAGATACCAACAAGTGGACACAACACTAATGTAGCAAGACTACATGGTTTGATTTATCCTTCCCACCCACCCCCACCAAGGGAGGTGGGGAGAGAGGACGATACCAATAGAGAGCCTGATTGAGCAACTAACTCTGACTAACACCCTTGCCCACCTGCCTTCCTAGCAAGTCCATACAATATTGGAACTACAAAGCTCACTACAAATCCTAAGACAATCACTACACTAAACAACAAAAGACAAATGGGTCTGTCACATTCTTACTCACTACCACTAATACCTTCCTTTCACCCAACCTTATGCCCCTTCCAAACCTTACCTTCCTTCTGGGGCCCCCAGTGGCTAAACCCACTCCATCCTATCCACCCCCTGCTTGCTTGCTTGCACCTACAGTCTGCTCCGACCCACTACCGTGATCATGCTCGGATGATACCGAGAGAAACGTTGGCCACTAGATCAACTTATATTTTGATCTATTTGTTCATTTACTGTGACAAATGAATAAATTTGTAACCATTATCCCTGAAATTGACTCCTCCTGATGAGTAATATCGGCGCAATACTCGCCAGTTGTAGTAGCAGAGAGAAAGCTATTATTAAAAAAATAGAGAAGACTATTTACAAGTTGAATGCAGCTGATGCAGCAATATCTTTCAATAAGACATATTATTATTATTATTATTATTATTATTATTATTATTATTATTATTATTATTATTGCCAACGTTTCTCTCGTATCATCCGAGCATGATCATGGCAGTGGGTCGGAGCAGACTGTAGGTGCTGTCAGGATCTACTCAATATATAGTGGTAGGTCAGCAGGGGGTCAACCGCTAGCTGAGTTTTCATTGGTTGGTGGCGCAATGCGTTCCTCCTATTGGCTGGAGGGAGTTTTCCACAAGACACTTCTCGTTGTTGAAGGTCACGCTGTTGCAGCCTAGCAGAGCGTTGAGCCTGGGGCATGACTTCCCTGGGCATTGTGTCACGACAGCTCGCGTTGTCATTGGCTGCTGGGCTGCTTGTCTCATCTGGTATTCTTTGATTGGGGTTGTCGCTCAGTCTGGTATTACTTGTACTATTATTCATGCACATAGGCCTTCTTAAGTTGGTGGGGAGGAAGAGCACTTCCTGCATCATATTCAATGAGGGCTTTTCTTGCTGTATGAGGAGTGCCTCGAGCAGTCGCAAAGGTCACTGGTCTGGAGTCCTTCCTATTATATTAATATTCTTGATAATACCGTCACGGGAGATAGCTTCCTGGTGTGCTGTCATGATATGGTTTTTAATTGCTCCCTTTGTGCGGGGCAGGAAATCCTCTTGGACAGTTTCATAGAAGTCATACCAATGTAAGAGCCGGGACATCCATGGACGGGGCATGAGAATTGGTAGACTACATTCGACTGTTTCAAGAGGTCTCTTGCTCGGGGGGGTGGGGGTGGTGGTGTTGGGTTGTTCTTCATAATAAGGTCTCGGGTACATAAATTTTGGTAATAAATTACAAGTTCGAGTTCTTTGTCGGCTTCGGTAGGGGTCACATTCTCTTTGATAATTTTTCTCAATGCGTCCTCGTCCTCATGGTGACGTGCATGCATTCTAGCTTTGTAATACAGCTTGATCTTCTCATGGGGGTGGGGCTGCAGTCTCTCACTCTCACCGTACCACCAATCCAGCACTGTTCAGACTTCTTTATCAATAAGTCGATTAGGATACCTGTTGTTAACGAGCATCTGAGTGACTCGGTCGAGTTCTTTATGGGTGTCCTGCCATGAAGAACAGTGCATGAGGGCCCTCCGAATGTAGGCCCTGGCTGTGGTGTTCTTGAACCGTGCAGGGCATTCGCTGTCACCATTCAGACAAAGCCCTAAGTTTGTTAGCTTTGTATACACAAAAGTTTTTAGGCCATCATCGGTCTTGGAGACGAGGACGTCGAGAAAGGGGAGCTGGCCTTCATTACTGAATTCGACGGTATAATTCAGCGAACTGCACTGCTGGAACATGCGCCGGACAGCTTCAACCTCTTCCTCATCCTCGGCTTGCACGAAGATATCGTCGATATACCTTGCGTATTTGTGGGGTTTTCTAATATTGGAGAAAACTCACTCTTCCACCGTACCCATATAAAAGTTGGCGAATAGGACACCAAGAGGGGAACCCATCGTAACTCCGTCTTTTTCTGGGAACATCTGGCCTTTATGGGTGGAGAATGGGGCCTTCTTCGTACATATCTCGAGGAGTGTCCGCAGGGATACTTCTGGGATATTCAGCTGGGGTGTAGAGGGGTCCCTGTAGATGCGGTCCATAATGATATTGATGGTCTCGTCGACAGGGACGTTCGTGAAAAGGGATTCTACGTCCAAGGAGGCGACAGTACCTGTTCTTGGGGAGTCTCGGATTTCTTTGAGGAATTCCGTCGAAGAGCGCAGGCTATATCGGCTTGGTACGTAGGGAGTCAAAATTTGATTAAGGCGCCTTGGCCAGTCCATACGTGGGGGCGGGTGTCTGGCTGATGATGGGCCGGAGAGGGTTTCCAGTTTTGTGTTTTTACGCTTCCATACAGATAGCCAAGGCTGTAATCTCCGATGATGAGCGGGAGGTGCACGGCATTGGTGGCAGCATTAAGGCTGCTAATGATGTCGTTGGCTTCTTTTTTTATTTAGTCTGTGGGGTTTTTAGTGAAGTGCTCGAACTTTGTGCTGTCAGACAAGATGGCATCCAACTTCTGGTGGTACTTCGCTGTCTTGATCAGAATGAAGGCTGCTGTTTTATCTGCATGGCACACACCAACCAATGAAAACTCAGCTAGCAGTTGACCCCCTGCTGACCTGCCACTGTATATTGAGTAGATCCTGACAGCACCTATTATTATTATTTTGTATTCTTATTTTTAATCATTTTTTTCTCTGGTTACTTTTTTTTTTATCTTTTTGCATTATTTTATTTGCATATATATTTACTTGTTTTATTTATTTTTTGTGTGTATTTTTATCGGTACTTATCTTTATTTTTATACATTTATATTTATTTTTACTCATCTATTTTTGTCATTAATTGATTTTTTTATTTATTTATATTGTGATATATTTTCATTTATTTTTATATATTTACAATTGTATTTATTTTTCTATTTTTATTTTTACTTTTTATTTTTATGTTTTTTTTTGTTTCATCTATATTTATTTGGTTTCTTCACTTTTGTGTAGTTTTTTACTTTTATTCATTATTCTTTTTATAACTTTGATTTATTTAATTATTTTACTTTATTTACCTCTCAATATATTTGTAATTTTAAAAATTTTTCATGCATAATTATTGTTAGTTATTTTATTTTCGTTTTCTTTCCTTATTTTACTCATCTATATATTCATTACACATTTCTTTTTATTTTTGTAGTATTTGTTTATTTAGGTTTTAATTTTATTTTTTGTAATTGTTCTTATTTATTTTTATAAATTTCCATTTTATATTCTATTTTTATTTACGTATTTATTTTTATAAATATTTGGTCATTTGGATTTTTGTATTTTTATATATTCTTATCTATTTTTACTTATTTCTGTTTTATTAATTTATAATTGTTTTTATAGGATCTTTTTTATTTGTATTTATTTTTGTTTTGTTTATTTTAATTTATTTTTAAATGTTATTATTTGATTTTGATTGTTCTTATTTTAATTTACTTTCATTTGTTATTTTTACCTCCATCTTTAATATTTCCATTTATATTTGTATATTTACATTTCGATTTACTTTTACTATTTTATTTTATCCGATGTATTTATAAGTTTTTCATGTTTCTATTTATTTGTCCGTATCAAATAACTTAATCTTTTATTATTTACGCTTATTTACTTTTGCTTATACATTTTTATTAATTTATTATAATTCTTTTTATTCTTTGTATTCCATTTTAATTTCTTTCTTATACATTTATTTTTTTTCTTTTTTGTCTGGTATTAATCATTATTATTTATTTTAACTTTTCTCCTTTTTTTTATCTTATTAACTTTTTTTCATATATTTTTTTAGTGTTTACTTATGCTATTTTTACCTTTTTTGTACATTTTTATATCTTATTTATTCAGATCTATTTTTATTTTCTATATTAAACTAATATGTATTTGTATTTATTTATATTTCAGTGTTATATTTGTTGTCTATATATACGAGTATTTGGTTTTCCTTATATTTTTTATATTAAATTTTTTATCCATTTTCCTTAATTATTTTTTTTGCTATTTCCATATTTTATTTACTTTTATTTAATTTTATTTCCATTTTTTATTTATCTTTATTTTGATTAATTTTGTACATTTTCTTTATTTTTACCCATTTATATTTATTTTCCTCACTATTTATTCATATCTATTTTGATTTATTTTTATATATTTAAATTACATTTTTTATTATTCGTTTTCATTTATATCACTATTTTCCAATTTTTCATCATTTATTTATAAGCATTTTTTATACTCCTATATCGATATTTTGATTCTGTTTTAATTTCATCATTCATCTGTTTATCTTTTATTTTTATTGTTTTGTATTTTAATTTATTTTCATTTTATCTTTATCTATTTTAATTTGTTTTATATATTTTTATTCCTTCTTTATTCATTTTAATTTTTTCTATCTTAATTTCTATTTATTTTTATTTTTTGTATTTTATTTATTTGTCTTTATTTTAATATATTTTAATTTTGTTTATTTACATATGTGCTTATTTACATTCAATCTTTGTTAATAAATCTAATATTATTTTTATAGTCATTTATACCTGTTATTTTTATTTATTTAATTTTCTGTATTATCTGTCTCCATTTTCTTATTTATTTTAATTTTTAATGGTTTTTATTTAATTTGTTTATTTCTTTTTTTTATTTTGCTCTTCAATTATTTCATAATGTCGGTTTTTATTTTTATCTGTTTTATTTATTACTTTTTAATTTTTTTTGTTTATTGATTTTCATTTATTTTCACTTTTATTTATTTTTGTTTTTATTTTGTTCATTTATTTCAATTTATTTTTATTATTCATATATTTTAATTAATTAAATTATCATTACTTTTTTTCTCTATATTTTCATTTAATTATATTGCTTTTTATTTTGCATGTATTTAATTAACAGTAATCTTATTTATCTTTATTTTATCTATTTTAATTTTAATTTTCCAATTCTTTGTTTGTATCATTTACCTATTTTAATATTTTCATATTTTTCATTTCATGTTCTTAAATATAAATTTTATTTTTTATTTTTTAACTGTAATTTATTATTTTATTATAATTTCTTTATTTTTGATTAAATTTATTTTTATCTTTATTTTTATTTATAATTTTTTTACTCAAAGTTTAGCTTTTATTTATTCTAATTTTCAATTATGATTCCTTTTTTATTTAATATCTGATTTTGATTTTATTTATTTTATTTTTTCCATTTTGTTTCTTTCTATTTTCTTTTATTGTCATTTAAATTCTTGTCTTTTTTCGTTTATATAAATTTTATTTATTCATATTTATTTTTCATACTAATTATTTTAAATTTTATTACCTTAGTTTTGTGCATGCTATTTATTTTTGCATTTGCATTTCTACACATTTTTGTTTATTTTATTTTCATTTTGCATTTATTCTTGATTATTTTTTATTATTTTTATGTGTTATTGTCTTTTCATTCATTTTCCATATCTCTTTTTATAACTTTTGTTTATTTTTAATTTATTTTCTTTTATATTAATTCTGAGTTATTTTTTTCATTTTTATTTAGATTTATTTTTATTCATCTGTACTTTTTCTGTTTACATAATAATAATAACAACAATAATAATAATAATAATAATAATAATAATAATAATAATAATAATAATAATAATAATAATAATAATAATAATAATAATAATAATAAATTCTATTTTCAGCTCAAGGCCATATACATGGAGTATACAAAGTACAGACAGTAACATACACAATCTAGATACATGAGATAATATGATAAAAAAAATAATAATCGGCAATATCCATACAGTTGCTGAAGTAATATAAATGATAATAATCATAATAATGGTAATAACCATCATAATATTGAGAGTAGTTTAAAAAAGCATTAAAAGTAACAATAACTGATGAACAGATTGTATATAATTAAATTGCAGCCAGGGAAATTAGGTGGGTACAGTACTCAGGTCCAGGGGGCCAAATATAATTGACTGTGGAAAACTTCTAAATTGATAATATTCACAGTAATGATGAAAAAGTAGAATATCAGTAATAACTAAACCGCAGAAATATGATAATAATGACAGATTCTGCAGATGGCACTTTGCAAAGACAGAGATTATGTCATTTAGGGAACAAACGCCCCATTTTCCCATCTTTCCCGCAATTTGGATCTTCTTCTTGGCTCACTCCTTAGGATGCTTTGTATGAGCGAATTGCTACTGTTTCGCACTCGGGTGATCAGACTGGACATTGTTCGCCTTACGATGATTTTTAAGTTATCCAGGCGGTTTTCTGTTAACATCTGTGTGGCGGGGTGGTAGCAAGGAGTGTTTGTGAGGAGTCTCAAAATATCATTGTGCACAACAGTGACACGTCTCATGGTCTCTCGGGTATAGTTGGTCCATAGATACTGCAGCAATATGAGCGGAAGAGCAGCAGTTTCATGCCTCGATGAAAAAAGGTAAACCTCCTTGCAATCATGTTGCCAATTGCACATAGTTTTCACGCCTCTGTTCTATGTCTGCCGTATCTTTTAGGTCGTCCGTGATAATGTGACCTAAATACGGTAATTCGTGCACGAATTCCAATCAATGATTTCCGTGGAAAATTTGTAGTTCTGCAATATGCTTAAGCGATCGTGGGAGAAGCGATATGTATTGAGTCTTGGTTTCGTTATATAGGATATTAAATTTCACGGCATATTGGCGACAAGTGTCGATGAGTCGTTGGAGACCTTGCACTGATGGGGAAATCAGAACCGTATCGTCGGCGTAACAGAGGTTATCTATAGTTGTTTCATTAACAATGCACCCGATTGGGAGTGAGTTCAGTTTGACATTCAGGGCATCTGTGTGCGTATTAAACAGGTTTAGAGAGCCGAAGGTGTACGACAACGCATTACCCCCATTTGACACAGAATTGCTGTGTGGAGAATCAGAAATATAAAATACCAATTAGATATAGAGGTGTGCCTCTTTTTTGCAGCTTCAAGAATAGCTTCAGGTAGTTTACTCTGTCAAATGCTTTTCTTAGGTCTACAAAACATAGGAAAACAGGAGAGGCTGATGATAGGTAATAGTTCAGTAATTCTTTCAGTATATAGAAGCAGGTGTCGGTTGAGTGGTTTGCTTAAACCCACTCGAATACCTTCGACGCGATCGTAGTGATTGCAATCGGGCGGTAGTTGCCTTTAGCTTGTTTTTGATTAATGGTATTAAATGAACTAGGAGTAGGGAGTCTGGAAGAAACTGGTGAATTATGCACGCATTGAATAAGGCAGCTAGCAAAATGTAGATTACGGGTGGCAGAATTTGAAAGCTTCTGAGGGAAGACCATCGCAGCCCAGCGATTTATTTATTAGATAGGTTGTTCATGGCATAAGTGATGTTACGTGGCATAATACGATCTGTGAAATGAAATTTAATGTTATCAGTAAGAAGGTTATCTACATCCATTCGGGTGTCTTGATCATTTATTGCTGAAGTGATCGCCACACATACTTGCGATAGATTCGTCACAGACTTCTTCTCCTACTCTGTGTGATAGCTTTTTAATTTTTGGATTTAGGGATTGAATGTCTTTACAAAGACGAGGAGGACAATCACCGGATTCTAAATTTATAGACAATGCATCGGTTCTTAGTTGCTTTTCATTTAATCTGGAGTCTTAGGAGCAAGTTTGAAATGAGCTCTCGCCTGTCTCATTGGCAATGTAGTGTCCTTCCCTCGGACTACCATTTTGCCTACACAGCAAAAACATTTCTCGTGATTATGAATACAGATCTTGAACCAAGTCATTCCAGCCAGGTATATTACGAGAATTACCTTGACGAAATCTGTAGGTAGCCCTGCCGGAAGTTATGGTCGAATAGAATTCATTCAGATCTCTCATGTGGTAGTCATTTTTACATTTTGTGTTAGTCCTATTAGTTAATACATCAGTTTAGTCAGAGTTATTACATTTTTATTGTTATTGTTAATTTCTTTCTTAATTGTCGAAATGTGGTGGATGTCCAATGTACGGGAAGCATATGGTTGATTTTAGAAGGTTTCTTGTCGCGAAAAATTAGTACACGAATTTTCCGAGACGTATCTTCCGCCCCTCCGTATTTTCCCCTTTGTAACGTAAAGAATATTTGTCAAGCATATGGCAGATTGGCGGCTGTAGTGAAATGGTTCCCTTTTGTATATATGCATTTATTAGTCATCGCCTCTCCCACATTGCTAAATGGCAAAATTCCTGTTATTTTATAAATTATATGAAAAACGAAGGAATGTTTCCTTCTTAAAAAGAATTAATTTGATTAAAATGACTATCCAGATCTGCTCGGGTATAAAACCCCCTTGCACGCCGTTCTCGGTCTCTCTCTCTCTGTTAATTACGTAGTACAGATAGGAGCACTTCCGGGTGTAAGCTCGGGCAATGAGGCTGACGGCGATTGACCAGATTTATACACAATAAGTGATCGTTCCTTTTTGTAGTCATCGTTGTAGCCCGTGGTTCCTCACGAGGATATGCATATGACACTGACGACACGGCAGCTACATCACCAATATTTCAGGTTGACAGAAACCCCTCAACCGCTTTAAAAAGTACTGTAGGGAAGGATACCTGAAATCTCTGCAAGAACGTCATGATTGCAGTCATGATGCGGACTGCACTGTTTGTCTGTTGATGCCATGATATTGTTCGAATTACATTTTGATGTGATTTTGCTGCCATTTTGATGACCTACATTGCTCTGTAATATGTTATGCTGAGTTGATATTGATTGAATTTTGCAGAACCTATTATTTCAATCATTGCCTCGAGAGTTACAATTTGTACATTGCTTTTGATTCTCTTGATTGCTGCATTATGTCCTTGCTTTTTTTGAGTGATCACTCCATGTTGCACCTGTTTACTGTCGAAAGCTAGACCCGTGCTGTAGCGCTGCACACGAGTCGTGAGAAGAGGTTGAAGCAATTTTAGACACTGGATGTAAATCAACAGTTTGCGGGGAATTGTGACTAGCACGCATTGTCATGGGTTTGAGTCAGGAGTAGTTGATGAGAATGAAGGACACTAGGACAGAGTCTAATAAAGTGTCTAATTTTGGTGAGACATCTTATAAGTCAAAAGGAGTAATGGAAGTACCAGTGGTATTAAAAAACAAGAAGTTTTATTTGACGACAGAAAACCATGAGCAAAATGGGTATAAACATAAATTTGAAAGAAAATTATCACTAGGGGGAATGAAGGTAAAGTTAAGAGAAGACAAACAGAGTCATTTAAGATTACCAATAAGGAGGAGGAAGGTAGAAGAATTATTACTGGAGGACTGGAAGGGAAAGTCTGAGGGAAATTAAGAGCACAATGAAGAAACTACATTTACAGTTTGGTCACGGAAGTGGAAATAAAATATGGACGCTAACAGAGGAAACAAAATGGTGTGATGGTTTCATAGAGAAAGAAAAGGAGGAAATAAAAGTTATTAACGGACGTGACTGGAAATTGTGAGGTATGTAAAAGATACAAAAGAAATCCAGCTAAAGCAATAGTATGATTTTCTTGGAGTAAAAAGTTTAATGAAGTTGTAGCAATGGATGTGTGAGAAATAGAAGAGAAAAAGTTCTTGGTAATGGTAAATATAGCAACGAGGTATTGTCAGGCTTTTTGGATAAAAGATAAGAAACCAGAAACTAATAAAGACACTTTTTGATGGTTGGTTTGCTATATTTGGAGCGCCTTCCAAAATATTGTCAAACAATGTGGGAGAATTTCAAAATGAAAAAGTAAGGAGGATGGCAGAAAGCTGGAATATTAAAGCATTAGTCACAGCATCGGAATCTCCATGGAGCAACGGATTGTGTGAAAAGACCGTAGACATACTCAAGGGAAGTGTAAGAAAGATGATGGAGGATGAGGAAGTAGATTGGTCCATAGACTTTAAATGGGTAGTGAGTGCTAGGAACTGGTAAATGAATAACGGAGGTTTCTCTCCTAACCAATTAGTATTTGGAAAAAAAAACCCTTCCCTGAATAATCTAATGGGGGAAGAGAGTTCAAGTCCTGCAAGCAGAGATAAAGGGATGGAAGAGAGTATGGTAAGAGACACTGAGTGCAATGCATAAGACCAGAGAAGTGTTTATAAAAAATGTTTCATGTAATAAAATAAGAATTGCGTTAAACAAATACGTCAGAGAACATAAATTTGAAGAAGCAGTAGTGGGAGATGAGGTATTCTATAGGATGAAAATGAAAATGAATGAAAAGGACCTGCTCAGAGAGTGGGAGTATCAGGAAAAACAGTAGTAGTTAAACATGGGGATTGTTTAAGAGAAGTAGCTAGAATACATGTTACTAGGAGATACCCAAATTCAAAAAGGGAAATAGAGATAGAGCTGTAAACAATGATACAGGACTATGTTAAGTCTTGCAGGAAAAAGGTCAAGCAGATTCATACAATGTACAAGACTCAATATCAGGTGACAAGGGGTGAGTTAGCTTGAGGGATTATAGTCAGGTAGAAAAAAATTGAAGATGAAGGGGAGGTGTTGCCAGGATTTGAAAATAAAAGCATAATGGAAGCTAAAGAAAAAGAACTACAAAGTTGGAGAGAAAGCAAGGTATATGAAGAGGTAAATGACGTTGGACAAAAAGCTGTATCTACTAGATGGATAGTAACTGAAAAGGTAAAAGGGGGGAAAGGATATGTAAAGCAAGATTGGTAGCAAGAGGTTTTGAAGAAGAGATGGTGGAATGGGAAAAAGACACTCCCACGTGCAATGCTGAAATTTTACAATTTTGTTTGACCATAATTAAATTGAAAGATTGGAATTGTTATACATTGGATGTCAAAACTGCATATTTCCAAGGGGACGAAATACAAAGAAGTATATTTAAAGCCACCTAGGGAAGATGGTTGGAGTGGATTATGGAAGTTGAAGAAAACTGTTTATGGGCTCATGGACGCAGCAAATGCTTGGTAGTAGAGGAGCTTAAAGGTGAGAGAATTAGATTAGAACCTAATATATTCTTTTGGAAAAAAGTCAATAAATTGAACGGTATTTTGTGTACACACGTAGATGATTTTTGCTATGGGGAACTGAAGGATTTTTAAAGGAAACCAAAGGGAAATTTAAAGGGAAACTGCAAGTAGGAGAACAAGAAAGTAAAAGGCTTAAGTATATAGGGGTAGTAGTAGAGCAGAAGGAGAATAGATTTTGTCTTAATCAGTGGCAGTATATAAATACTGTAAGAGAACCAGAAGCTAGAAGATTTACAGGTAGTAGAGAATTACGACAAAAGCTGTTAACTGAGTAGTATAGATCAGTGGTAGGACAGTTGAATTGGGTATCGCTACTCACCATGCCAGAAATATCATACGATGTTAGTGAATTAAAGCCTTTAAAAAAGGAATGATCCAAGATATGAAAAAGCTTATTAAAATTGTGAGAAAAACTAAGAACATGATGGGCGAAGTTACAATAAGTGAGGTGGAAGAAAAAAAGATTTATTCGGAAGCCCATGCAGATGCTTCATTTGGGAATATAGAAGATGGCCATACTCAACTGGGTTAAATTATATCCTTGAGGAGAAGTACCATATGGTGGAAGTCCAGGAAATCCAGAACAGTGGCAAAATCCATCATTGAAGCAGAAGCTATGAGTGTTGGAAGGCTATAGAAGGATTGATATATTTCAAAGAAGAGGTAGTAGGAGGGAGAAATTTAGAAGCGTTGGTTATTTAATAGATATTGCCGCAATAAGTGAAACCATAGAATGTGGGGAAATAAACGAGGTGAGATGGATAAAAGGAAAGGATCAAGTAGCTGATGTATTAACTAAAGCAGGAGTTTCATGGGAAAATATTAGAAATTATGTAAAGGTTAAAGAGTTAGATAATAAAGGAAATTAGAGGGGACTAGGTTAGGAAGTAGTCGGAGGGGAGGGAGAAAGAAGTAAGTGTGATTATATATCAGTTTAGTTAGTCATTTCATTTTTATCTTTATTGTTATTTTATTCATTGTCGAAATGTGGTGGATGTCCAATGTATGGGAAGTATTAGATTAAAGTAATTTCATTATAATTTGTTCATTATAATTTGTCCAACCTTTTGATCTTATTTTAGTTTAAGTTTATTAAGAAGTTAGTATCGTTTCTTAGTTTGATGAACTCTCTAAGAAAGTCATATGACTTTGCAGTTTTGCTTTGTTTTTCCTAGGAGTTTTGTTTACCACCTTCTCCCCCGGTATTAGTGAACTACTGAAGTGCCTTATTAACGATCGTTGTTTTTCTCTCCTATGAGCTGTGTTGACTCGAGTGGAAGGCTTGATCGTAAGGGTGGTGACTGATACGTGAGAGAGTTAGTTCGAGTTCCTCCTCACAGCGTGACGCTTTGCCCCTTTATTTATGGTCACTTCTGGAGTTTTGGATCACGGCTTCTTTATTCCTTCGCTGCCTTGTGTGTGGTCGCTGGTGTTTGTCACCCGCGGCATTCATCAGCCACGCCCCTTCCCTCGTTCGTCGGAAGGATTTCGAACGAGTTGGCCCATACTTACGTAGAACGGTGCAGTTTGTGGCGTGCGAGATCCGTTGACGTCCCGGATTCTCTGAGGCTACCACCCTCGGTGTTCCCGTGGTATTTTGGGTTGCCAGCAGGCGTTGCAGCTTGAACCGGTTGACCTCTGCATCAGCGTCAGTGAGTTCTTGTAACTCGTGGAGACAAGTAGGGCGGCTTTCTACAGGTATGAGATGTTTTTATAGCTATTTAAGACGATCGTGGATCGCTGGGTACCTGTGGATTTGCACGCCCCTGTTTGCAGTACGGTCTTCTGGACCTTGTATGGCCTGATGAGCTGAACCACTAAACCTCTCGTGGTTATTCCTTATTTTGAATATGTAGGGTTATTTTCATATTTTATTGTTTATTAACTGAACATTTTCAACATTATTATAATTATTCTTAGCATATATCCTGGTCACTAAATTAGATTTTAAGTGCAATTTAATTTGTATGTGCTAGGTAGGAGTATTATTAAGTTTCCCCTCTTATTTTCTCTTGCTTCCTTCTACCTAACTTAGTTTCTTAGATTATATTTATCTGGCCAATAATTTGGAAGGTACCTGCCTGAAGTATCATATTTAAAATTTCTTATTTCTTGGTTTGGGGTTTAATTTAGTTGTAGGTGATCTTTTAAAGATCTTAAGGTTGGTTTTCCATTGTTTTATATATTCATTTGGATTATTATTTTTGCCAGCCATTACCTTTTTCTTGTGTAAATAAATATTGTAACTTTTGTTGAGGTGTTTGTTCTTTTGTTCCTAAGTTGCTGGGTTACATTTTTACTGACCGCAATTCTGAGTAGAGACAAGAACCCTTGAAGTTTCGGCCATAAATAAGGTCGTAACAGGAAGCATATGGTTGATTTTAGAAGGTGTCTCTTGGTGTATTTAAGTTGTGTAATGACGTCATAGGATGTGACGTCATAGAAGACAAGATGGTGGCGGCGTCGGGTGGACAATAACAGAGCGGCAGGGGAGGACATGGAGTTGGTGTTTGGTGGTGTAGAAGACATCTCGGTCTGGTAGGAATTCTTGGGCTGTAAGTCTTGTGGTGTATTT
The DNA here is from genome assembly GCF_015104395.2 of Macrobrachium nipponense. Classification (NCBI taxonomy): domain Eukaryota; kingdom Metazoa; phylum Arthropoda; class Malacostraca; order Decapoda; family Palaemonidae; genus Macrobrachium; species Macrobrachium nipponense. Next base: position 118,516,894 of record NC_087202.1, read on the forward strand.
TAATGTCTGATATAGGAGTATACTTGGAACGAAGGACGTGAACAGGTGGGTAGATTGCGTATTTGAGTTAATAAAGATAGATCAGGCTAGGTTAATATTCAAACTATTGACTGCAACCTGGTTTCCGTGGTCGCCCTAAAGTATCTGGTTTTCTGTTGGTTTTTAAAATCCCGGTTTACAGCTGGTGGACGATCAGTTAGGGGGTTCAAGGTAGGAAGGGATGGGGTACTGAATGACACCTGTAAAGGGATGTGATCGTAGCCCGTTGCAAGATCGTAGCGAATGTTGCACGTCACAATGGAATCATGAAGTTGTGGAGATGTGATGCAGTTTCGAGCCGGGAGGTTGTAGTTGTGTCCGTTCTATTTTGTACATAAGAATATGAGGAGGGAGGGAGGAGCATTTCATCGCTAATCTTGAGAGCATGATTTTGACAGAAACGAGTAAGTTCGTTATAAAATTGTTTTGTGGGGTGAGAATTAAGGTCCCGATTATACAGAGATGATCGGCAGGAGAATCGTGAATAATACTGTGTAACTCACCTAAGATAGTGCAGGATTGATCAAAATTATTGTTATTTTGCCAGGGCATATAAACATTATTTATTAAGATCTTAGAGTCCCCTACTGTCACTTGGAGTCCCAGAAACCTGTCACTCCTGTAGGTCATCACATTTACCATTTTGTCTAACGATTATGGGCGACCAGCTACGATTTGATCTGTAACTTACATCGATGAAGTCGAGAAGGCTCTGAAGTCTTCATGTATTGAATCGCAGATGACAAGGTCATGTGGCCAGAGGAGCGTTTCTTGCAATGCAATGATACCTTTGAAGTTTTTGCAGAACATGTTTAGGAGAGGAATGTTCCGCTTGAGGCCAAAAATATTCTAAGAGATTATATCTAATGTATCCATGGCTACTCACGAAGATGGGAGATGAAAGCGCTGGTACTTGCGGTGGAAGTGATTTCGATTATTTTATTTATTTTCATTCTCATTTATGTTTCTTTATTTGGATTTTCCTTTATTTCTATTATTAATCATGTCTATTTTTATTTCTGTTTCTTTTAATTTTAGGATTTTTAAAAATTTTATTCTACCTAGTTTTATTTGTAATTAGTTTTGTTTGTTTTTATTTTATCTATTTTTACTTATTTTTTTTATTTCATTGATATTTAGTTTTATATTGTAATTTCTAGATTTGTTATTTTACTTTCCTTCACAGTATTTTATTGTATTTTTACTTGTAACAATTTGGCTATATTGTTATTTATTTGTATCTTTTTTCATACTTTTTTCTTATTTCCTTATTCAAATTTTTTTCCAAACATAATTTTACTTGTTTTCATATTTAAAGTTTTCTCTTAATTGTTTTCGCTAACTTATTTAATTTATTTTTTATTTTTATCTTTTTATTTTCAAATTTATGTATCTTTATTTCTTTTTTTTAAAACAATTCTTTTTATTTTTGTATGTTCTTTATTATAAATATTTATTTTTATTCTTATTTCTAATCATTGCATATTTCTTTGTATTTTGATTATTTCTATTTACTATTTTTTTTATTTGTTTTTTATATTTTACTTTAATTATTTATGTCCCTAATTCTTTATATATTTTTTATATATTTATTAATCTTACTTTGATCTTTTTATTTTATTTTCTTTTACTAATATTTCTTTATTCTTATAGTTTTCCATTTATTTTTAAATGATTTTATTTTTATTTACTTTTTAAATTATTTTTATTAATTTTCATATATTGAAATTGTTTAAATTTATATTTTTATTCATTTTCAGTAATTTTAGATTTTTTGTTCATTTTCAATGTTTTTACTTATGTAAATTTTAACCTCCTTATTTATATTTGTCAATATATCTCTTTATTTCTTTTTTAGCTATTCTTTCTAGTTTCATTCATATTAATTTTTATCTATCCTTTAATTTTCTATTTAACTTATTCAGTTTTACTTATCGTAAATGATTTAATTTTCGTATTTTTATTTACTTTTATTCTTTTAAATTTCTTAATCATTTCCGAGTATTTTTATTTTTTCGTAGTTATAATTTTTCATCTGTTAGTATTATCTAATTTGTTAATACTCTCCTCAGTGAGGATGAGGGATATAAAATTTACCTCTTCGAGGTATGTTAGTAGCCATGGCCTTAGAGCAGTAAGGCGCTGAGTTACTCTCTCTCTCTCTCTCTCTCTCTCTCTCTCTCTCTCTCTCTCTCTCTCTTTCAACCAACCAATCGACCTTCTATGCAACTCACCCATTTCAATTACCTAAGGTCACAAAATAAGACTCGTGAATTACAAAAATACATTTATTTAAAAACAAAAGGATTAACTAATGAATCAATTCTCAAAGAACAATATGGTTGATTGAATAAGTTAGAATTCAAAATCCAAATAATGCACCACTGTTATTCAAACAGAAAACCCAAATAATCCTGGGGATCGGAACAAACCTGTCCACCCCTTTCTCTGCAATAATTAGACATCATTCACAAAAAATAGGCAGCTAGAAAAGTTATAAACTGTCTATGATTAACACCACTCCATTAGGGGGAAACTCCAATTCCAGGTTACCAGACCTGCCAGACCGGCCAGAAACATCCATTTCAGTTGTGAGCACTAACACTTAAACTAAATACAACTGTATACAGCAATTCCCAAAACATGGCCGCTTCTCTGACTTGGGTGCTTCTCCGACTTAGTTATCTTACCCTCCCATTATTTAGGGGAACAGCTCGCACATACACAAGCACTAACTTTCTCACAAGACACTCCCCTTGATATGACGTCACTGATTCGTCACAAGTTCATCGCAATTGGAACAGATGCGTGACGTCATATACAGCTCATTATCACAACCATGAAATCTACCCAAAACTAGATCCTTGCTTCCGCTCATGCACGGACACAAACCGTGGCGGCCTGTCTTTGCTTAGGCAGCGACGCAGCGTCAACATTTCTGGAGCTCGCTTTGTCTCCGTGGGCGCTAACGCTAAATCTATCATTTTAAAGAATGTCATTGCTCATCACATCTGCCTATCAACCATAGGTCAACGAAAAAGGCAATTTAAATATATATTTATTAATTTTCCCGTATCATTACTATTATTCATTATTCTTTTATTTTTACTTTTTCTATATTTTGTTTAAACTTTCAGACTTCATTGGTTTTTATTTTTTGATAAATATAATTTCAATTATTTTTATTTAATTTTAGCGATTTTTATTAACTATTTTTATTTGTTTTAATTAGTTTTATTACACACACACACACACACACACACACACACACACACACACACACACACATATATATATATAATATATATATATATATATATATATATATATATATTATTTTTCTAATAATTTTCTACATTTTTCAAAATGTCCTATTTGTTCTCATCAATAATTATTTTTAACTGTGGTTTATTTTTTTTTATTTTCTCTTTCATTTATTTTATTTGTTATTAGTTTTATGTAATTATCTTTTATTAATTCTAATTTTTTATATATTTTTATTTACTTTCATGAAATTTTTATGTTTATATTTTTTTTTTATAAATTCTTACTTTTCAATCTTTAGTTCTTTTTAATTTTTTATTAATTTAATTATCCTTAAACTTTTATTTATTTTCTGTGGTTAAATAAATTTCTGTCTATTTTATATTTAAATTCTCAAACTAATAATACTTTATTGTATCTTTAATTTTATATATTTTTATTTTATTCATATACTTATAATCATTTTTAAACTTTTTTACTTTATAATTTTGTTTCATTTTATTGATATTTATCTTTATTTAATTATAATTTTTTACATTTTTTTATTCCTATTTATTTATTACATCTTTATTCGTGTGTTAACTCTTATTTGTTGTCATATATTTTTACTTTATTCTTTATTTTAGCTTTTTTATTATTCCTTTTCCTTATTTTATTTCCAATTTTTTACTCATTTTATTTTATTATAGTTTTTAAAGTTTATCTTTATATAGTTTTCTTTGTTTTAATAAATTTTTTAATATTTATTTTCCTATTTTTTGTTTTATTTTTTTTATTTTTCATTTATATTCATGTTTATATCTTTTCATTAATTTTTCAAATTTTTTTTCACTTTTACTTTTATTTTCATATATTCCTTGGTTCCTTTTAATGTTTTTAATTATTTTTTTTATTTACTTATGGTTTTATTCTTAGTTATTCTTAAAATTTGTTTAATAAATTTTTCTTATATAACTTTATTTATTTATTCATTTATTTATTTGTAATTACATATTTAATTTTTTATATTTCTTTTATTGTAAGTCTAGTTTACTTTGTTTTATTTTTCCTTATCTTTTATTTTTAATGTAATTATTTTATTTTGTATCATTTTATCATTATTTCTTTTTGTTTACTTAATTTTATTTGTATTTTTAAACAAAATATTTTATTCATATTTATTCCTATTTATCTATTTCAATTTATTTTGTTCATATTAATTTATTTGTATTTCAAATATCTATTGATATTTTATATAAATTTACTTTATTCATTGTTGTTTTTATATAGTAGGCATTTCCTCTGTATTTTACTTATTATTTTGTTTTATCTATTTAAAATTTTTAAAAGTTTAGTTTATGTGTTTTAGTTCGTCTTTTATTTGCTTTAATTTTTTTTTAATTATTCGTTTTCATTTATTTTTTTACTTGTTTTTATCTATTCATACTTTTATAAAAATTTAGTTTACTTTATTTTTTATTTTTAGTATTTATTTTCAGTTATTTCAATCTTTTTATTCAGTTATTTCATCTTTTTATTTTTATTTTATATTTTTTATGTATATTCTTTATTTCAATGCTTTTTATTTTTATTTCGTATTTATTTTTTCATTTTTATTTTATTTATTTCTTTTCAGTTATTTCAATCTTTTTATTTTTATATATTTTTATGTCTATTTCTTTATTTCAATTTCTTTTTATTTTATTTTTATTTATTTTTCCATTATTTCATTATTTTCTTCATATTATCTAAATTTATTTCTTTTTATTCAGTTTTTATTTTGATTCTATTTCATTTATTTTTATTTATTTCGATATAGTACACTTTTATTTATTTTATTTGATATATTTCTTTTTATCTTAATTTATTTTATTTTATCAATTTCATTTCTCTTTATTTGAGTTATTTTAATTTTTAAAATTTTTACTTTAATGTTACTTTGTTTCGTTTTGTTTATTGTTATTTTAATTAGATTGATTTTTTTCCTACTTTATTTATTTTTATTTTTTTAAATTAAAATAGTAATAATTTTCAATTTATTTCTTACAATAATCTATTTATTTTTATACCTTTTTTGTTTAGTTTTAATTATTTTTTATTTGGTTCTATTTTTATTAATGTTTATTTTTTTGTTTATTTATTTTGTTATTTTTTTTTTATTATTCTTAAATTAATTTATTTAACGTTTTATCTAGTTTTGTATGGTACTTTTTAGTTTTAATTATTTTTAATCATGCATAATTTTATGTATGTCTTTTAATTTATTTGTGTTAATTTATTTTGTATTTGTATTGTTTGCATATTAATACATATTCCTCTAATTTTTATTTAGTTTTCTTACCTTTATTTTTATTTATTTTCATTGTTGTGGTTTACATTTTTTACTTTATTTCCTCATTTCTCATTCAATTTTTATTTCGGGGGGCTCTCTATTCATTTTGAGGCCTATTTGTACATTTTTCTTTTATTGTAAGTATAGTTTACTTGTTTTATTTTTCCTTAATTTTTTATTTTTAATGTATTTTGGTTTACTTTGTTTTTATTTTTTCCTTATTCTTTTATTTTTAATGTTAAATTTTATTTTGTTCATTTTATCATTATTTCTTTTTGCTTACTTAATTTTATTTGTATAAAAAAAATATTTTATTCATATTTATTCCTATTTATCTATTTCAATTTATTTTGTTCATATTAATTTATTTGTATTTCAAATATCTATTGATATTTTATATAAATTTACTTTATTCATTGTTGTTTTTATATAGTAGGCATTTCCTCTGTATTTTACTTATTATTTTGTTTTATCTATTTAAAATTTTTAAAAGTTTAGTTTATGTATTTTAGTTCGTCTTTTATTTGCTTTAATTTTTTTTAATTATTCGTTTTCATTTATTTTTTTGCTTGTTTTTATCTATTCTTACTTTTATAAAAATTTATTTACTTTATTTTATTATTATTTATTTTCAGTTATTTCAATCTTTTTATTTTATATATTTTTATGTATATTTCTTTATTTCAATTTCTTTTTATTTTTATTTTTATTTATTTTTCCATATTTTCATTTATTTTTCTTCATATTTATCTAAATTTATTTCTTATTCAGTTTTTATTTTGATTCTATTTCATTTATTTTTATTTATTTCGATTTAGTACACTTTTATTTATTTTATTTGATATATTTCTTTTTATCTTAATTTATTTTATTTTATCAATTTCATTTCTCTTTATTTGAGTTATTTTAAGTTTTAAAATTTTTACTTAATGTAATTTGTTTCGTTTTGTTTATTGTTATTCTAATTAGATTAATTTTTTCCTACTTATTTATTTTTATTTTTTTAAATATATTAATAATTTTCAATTTATTTCTTCCAATATCTATTTATTTTTATACCTTTTTTGTTTAGTTTTAATTATTTTTTATTTGGTTCTATTTTTATTAATGTTTATTTTTTTATTTATTTTGTTAATTTTTATTATTCTTAATTTTTATTTAAACGTTTTATCTAGTTTTGTATGGTACTTTTTAGTTTTAATTATTTTTAATCATGCATAATTTTATGTATGTCTTTTAATTTATTTGTGTTAATTTATTTTGTATTTGTATTGTTTGCATATTAATACATATTCCTCTAATTTTTATTTAGTTTTCTTACCTTTATTTTTATTTATTTTCACTGTTGTGGTTTACATTTTTTACTTTATTTCCTCATTTCTCATTCAATTTTATTTCGCTCTCATATTTATTTTAAGGTTATTTTGTACAAATTTTCTTATTTTTTTAGTTTTTCTTTATAAAAACTGCACTGTTTGATCTGTGGATTTCCTATAGCTCTCTACTTTAGCACAAAAGCCATCAGAAGCAAAACCTGGATCGCTCTACGGAAAGTTCCTTTGACCACCAATCGCGATTTTTGGGCCCCTATTGAAAAATTTTATCTACTGTTAGACATTTCGGCATGTGCTTCTTAACTTAGACAAAAATAAAAGATTCTTCCGACGTAGTCACGACTGGACCATCAAAACTGCTCAAAATTACATCCGGGTATCATTCAAAAGCTGAGAGAAATGCAACAAATTCTGAAAATTTGCTAACTATATAGAATCCCCACGTACTCAGCTCGAACCTTTCAATTTCTCCACAAAGTCCAATGCTGCATCAAATAATTTCGAGCTATAATCTATTGAGCTCTGATTTTGTGATCTTATAAAATGTTCTCAAATCCTGAACCAAATCACCACATTCCTCTGCTCCATATGCAGTTTGTAACAATATATGAATAGTGTGATCTAGTTTTTATAAGGTAGTCAGTGTATGAATGTTATTTGGTACACTTTCTAGGTATGTGAATCTTATCTGTTGTTTAAGTTTTGTTAAGTCTCGTGACCAGAGTATCTTTCGGATCTTTTCCGCTCTCCATAATGTTAGCTCTTCTTCACTGTTTAATTGGTAATCTGTTCAATAAACTAATGCTAATTACCCTCAGCTTGTAAATAAGAACCCGTAACATGGTGTCAGGAGTGGTTCCTACCAGTGTCAAGATAACAGGGTCTGCTCAACTCGGCAGTGGGGGCGGAGCTAATACTGGGACGTCAGAAGAGTAACACGACTCGCGCTTCTCCATTGAATTACTTAAAGAAGCTTTAGTTTTTATACATTTAATCCATATCGCATGGTTTTTTTTTATAAAATCTGATAAAACCTGTAAAGAGGTAACATGCTTGATGTTTTTTAATAACCATTCAAAGTATATAGGGTCTGCTTAACTCTGCAGTGGGGGTGGAGCTAATACTGTGACGTCACAAGAGTAACACTCCAGTGTTTCTCCACTGAATTTCTTTAAGAACCCTTTGTTTTTATACATATAATCCATGTCGCGTGGTGTTTTTCATAAAATCTTGATGATAAAATCTGTAGAGGTCACATGTTTGATTTTTTAAATACCCTTTCTCTCATTTAGTCACCAAACCTTGTTTTATTGCACAAAATATACCAGTTTGAACACACATAGCTACTCAAGCTTTCTTCATATGTTTATTCTTTACTTATTTATTTACTTACCTATATACTGGTTTGCTGTATTCTCTTCAAGTCCATTTCTTTTAACATGACAACTCTCTCTCTCTCTCTCATCGTCTCTCTCCTCTCTCTCTCTCCTCTCTCTCTCTCTCTCTCTCTCTCTCTTTCAGGTAGTAATATTATCAAGATTTTAAATAATTCTTAAGAAATGTATTTAGTTCTGTCACTGTGTTCATACCTCACTTTGAAAAGCAACTTTTTTTATGATAAAGGTTAGAATGATAGATTAATTATATTTTCCAAATCTTATTGTGAATAGTTACTGCTATGCAATAAATACAAAGAAAATGTGGATACATGCAGTGTAAAAAATGGCAGTTGCATTTACACGACTTGGCCACAAAAAAGAAAACAATATCAAAAGTATAAGAATTACATCATATACGATATAAGGTATCAAAGGAATAAATGACGAAGAAAATGATACATGGAACACATTTCCCGCAAATATCTCATTAGCACTTCATATCACATAAATATACTTCCGAACACATAAGTTTACATATAACACAAACTGTATACATAAAGGTATTAATTATGCATGCCTCAAACGATTATAATATTTTCGAAAAAAAGTACAAAAAGGTATTCGTCAGTCTGGCTGGATGTATCTGATGACGTTTCACAAGGGGCGGGGCTAGATTTCAGATCTCCCATGAACGCTTAATTTTTTATAATTTTTGCGTGCGCAGATAATATTTTCTGTGCGCGATTATGGGTTTGAAAATAATTGTAATTGTAATGTGTCATATACCAATTGAAAGGGCATTCTTTGTACTTTTACATGGTATGGTGGGCAAACGTTAATAAGATGAAAAATTATGTCAGAAAAATGTGGTAAATATTTACATAAAATTCAAAAATTTTGGTCCGTCTTTGACCTAGAATTCCTCGAAAATTTTTGAGAACACCTATCAATTTTATTTATGCATTATATAGCAAATTTTATCAGCTTTCTAATCCATTTTTCAGTTTCTTTCTATCATCATCCCTTAGTCAGCTAGGCTACGAAACGTGAATGTATGTAGGTTGACGGATGAAGTAATTGCACATTTTTGTGTGCGTAGATAATTTTTTCTGTGCGCGCTTATGGATTTGAAAGTAATCGTAATTGTAATGTGCTATATATCATTTGAAAGAGCATTCTTTGTACTTTAACGTAGTATACGGCAACATGCAATAAAAGGAAAATTTATATAAAAAAACGCCATCGCAAAAATAGTTATATGAAAATGTTATCGTAAGTATAGTTTCATAAAGATATGGTCCTTTTGTAACTGATGACGTTTCACAAGGGGCGGGAATAGGTTTTAGTACCGCCTTGTGAGCAGACCCTATTATTTTGACTCTGGTTCCTATTACATATAAGCTGGATTAAGGTAGAAATGAGGGTAAGTGACGACTTACAAGTTACTGAACCTGTTTGTTGACAAAAGCCGGTTGCCCACATGCAGAATTTACCCTAATGGGTAATGTTTCCTTTCATCACAATTAAGGTAGTTTTGTACCATATAGATGAATATACTGTTAACTCAACTGAGTCCTATGGACTTTAGTGAAAGTACTGATGTAGCCCTCAAATGGGAGAAATATAAAGAAGCTTTCATTCACTATGAAATTGCCATAGGCTAAGACAAAGAAACTTATAGACGAAGGGTAGCAACTTTCTTGCATGTTATAGGAAAGTTAAGGGTTGAGAAATATGTACAAAAATAAATGTAATTTATTTTTCTGTATACAATTGTTTATTCTGTAATATTTTCTCACACAGTTTTGTGTGTTGACTTGAGTGGGGTAACTTTCGCTGTTGTATGTTCTGTGTGCATGTCTGTTTTAGATAAAATGTCTTTACAGGCTTTTGTAATGTAATTTTAAGCTGGTGTGCATAATGGCCTTATCTGTTGTTGGGTGGTCTTAGGGACCAGACAAGCAATAATTCTCGGGAACTAATCTTTGTTTTGGTTTCTGAGCTAACGTGTGAGGCGGGGGAGAAATGGTCGTCAGTGAATTCTGCTACTTCGACTGGGACTGTAGCTTCTGGTATATTGAAGTCGTGAAGGGTTCACTCATACAACCCGTTTGGACACCGTAAGTGCTGGGCTGCGATGAAGAGCGCTTAGCAGACGTGCTGAGGGGAAGACATATTTATTACACATGGATCCTGTCGACGTTTGTACTTTGATTTGGAACATGGCTCTTCACTAAATACAGACTCTCTCTCTCTCTCTCTCTCTCTCTCTCTCTCTCTCTCTCTCTCTCTCTCTCTCTCTCTCTCTGGACTTTGCATAATGCACGGAGCGCATGATCGATGGAAAAACCTTCACTTAAGCCATTCATGCTTCGCCCTTTAGCTAAGGTAAGGCCATTAGTGACCTAAAAATAATAATAAAATAACTCTGTAAGGATAAGTTACCTAAAACTTTTCATGCATTATGCAGCGTAATAGTATCGTTACTTTTTTTTTCTCGTACAGTTCGGCGAGTGCTAGAGTGTTATAGTTTGGATTATATCGGTCAGTTTAAGCCCATTATACGGATGGTGTTGTTTTCCGCTGGTGGGTTATTAATTTGCTTTTACTGATATATGTTTATATTGTTGTTTGAGAATATTTGACATTGTTGGTCTACCTGTAATTAGGTCCTGTTCCTTCATGTTTACTGTAGGTGTGGTAGGGTTACCTGGGTGCAGTAACGATCGCAATTTGTAACCTGACCAATTTATCCTCGATTGGTAATAAAGGATTCCTGTGTATTGCCCGTAGATTGAGCGATATAGTTTTCATCTTAAAGTTGGTGCCTTTCAAGTATTTAATTTTAAAGTTTTTCTGTGTTAATTCGTGTTAATAATGTAACGGTCTGAACTTACAGGTTATGATGCAGAATCTGTAGCCGATACCAGAAAGGTCATTGAAACTAAAGAGGAACTGGGGAATTTAAGATGGCTGTTCATACTTAGTACTTTTTTATTAAAATACTGAATGAGTTAAGTATTTTATTTTTACCTCCATGCTTCACCACCTTAAAATTATATTGTGCTATCGAATTCGTTTTCTGTATAAAAAATAAAACACTGTCCTGGGATGCAGATGGAGATAAATAGAAGATAGATAAAGTTTTGAGGAAATTTGGTGCAGAATACAGTCCCAGATCATATACTATGATTATGGAAAGATATAAATTTCTCAAGCGAAATGAAAGTTGTGCCCAATTCATAACTCGCTTAAGAAATTTGCGCAACTTGTAATTATGATAATGAAAAGAAATGATTAGCGATCATTTTATCCTTAATTTACATGATGATAAGGCTAGGGAGAAATTACGGGATCATGCACAAATGGATACCAAACCAATAACCTTAGAAAGGGCTGTGAATTTTGTAAAAAATCATGAAATGCGAATTCAACAAAAGCAGTAAATGACTAGTAGCAATATTGAAGAAGAAGTAGTTAATGTTGTTGGGAAGAAGAAAAGCAGGTACACAAATCCTCGAAATAAGCCTAAGTCCCATGATGCCAGATGCCAAAGAAAGAAAAGATTGCAGTAGAACTCATCAAATGAGGATGTGTTCAGCATGCGGTGGTCAAGTGTGTGCCAAATATTAGAGAGAGAAAGATTATGCTAAACAGTGTAAACTAATTGGAGATCTGAAAAAGAGAAAGCTTGTGAATAAAATGAAAATAGTGATACTGACTTTAAGCAAATTAGCACAAAAAATGAATCAATAGTAACATTTGAGTCTCATGAGAGAAAACAGTATGTAGCAGATGATTGTAAATCAGAAAGAAATAACTTTCAGATTGATTCGGGTGCTATATGCAATGTTTTCAGTATTAAAGAATTGAAGCGTTTGACTGGCAGTGATAAGGTAGACGCTTGTGATAGCATCAAACTGAAAGAGTTTAATAATAAACCGATCAAGACGTGTGAAAGAAAAGGAAAGAAGTATAAACGTAATTTTTATGTAGTGATGGAAAATGTTTTTTCTGTATATAGTACTAGGTTATCAGGATGAACAGTGACTGAAATTAAGAAAAATTCTTGTGAATGATAACCCGAGTGCTAAGCAAGAAATAAATAAGGTTTCTTAAAAAGTGTTAGATAAATAGAATATTATTTCTGATTTTCTTGATTTATTTGAAGGTTTGGGAGAATTAGGAACTCCATGTAAGACAAATATTGATAATACAGTGTCACCAATGATCCATGCTCCAAGAAAAGTTCATTTTGCCCTTAATAAAATTTTTTTTATTTTCATTAATTTATATTTATTTCTATTACTATTATTTTATTCTTATTTTTGTTTATATCAATTTTATGTATATTATTATTATCCCATTGTTTATATTATTATTTTCATTGTTCATTTTACTTTTAATTATTTTTATTTTTATATTTATTATTATTTATGATTGTTATTTATTTTTTAGTATTTTTATTTTCCAAAATTATTATTATTATTTGATTTTATTTTATTATTATCATTTTATTATTTTTAATTTATTATTAGAAATAGAAATAATGAAATAATAAAAACTAAAAAATAATGAAAAATAATACAAATTTAAATAAAATTAATAAAATAATTATAATAAATTCAAATAAAATAATAAAAAATAATATAAGAATACTAAAGATAATAAATAATAAGCAATAATTATAATGAAAAATAAACAATTATAAGAGTAAAAATGAAAAAATAAAAATAAAAATAATATATTATTAATAAAAGTTAAAATAGAAATATTAAGAATATTAAAAAATTAAAATAATAGTAACAATAATAAAATAAAAATGATAACAATAAAAATAAAAATAATAAAAATAAAATTAAACTAATAGAAAAAATATTTAAATAATTATAATCAAAATAAAAGTAACGAAATAATAATGTAAAAAAAAATATAAATATAAATAAAAATAAAAAACAAGGTATTTTAATGTTAGAATTTGACTTTTTAATATTTTTCATATTTCTTAACACTTATTTAAATTGATGTTATCCATTGTTATTTTTATTTTTAGTATTTTTTATTTTTCAAAATTAGTATTATTATTTTATTTTATTTTTTTTATTTTTATTTTTTGAATAATTTTTTAATTGAAAACTAATAAAATCAAAATAACTAAGAAATGAATCAAAAATAAAATAGATATAATGAAAAAATGATCAAAATTTAAATAAAATAAATAATGATAATTATAATAAATTTCAAAATAAAATAAGAAAAAAATATAAGAATACTAAAAATAATAAATATTAAAGTAATAATAATAATAAAAAAATAAAAATGAGAAAAGTGAAAATAGAAATAAAAAATAAAAATAATATCATTGTTTATAATGTTGAAACTAGAAATATTAAAACAATAATAAAATTAAAATAATAACAAGAAATAAATTTTTTTTTTATTTATATATTTACTTTAATATTTTTATTTCGATTTATTTATTTGGATTTATTTATTTATAGTTGTTATTTCTTTATTTATTTAATTTTATTTTTTTA
>NC_087202.1:118533257-118538257 GCF_015104395.2 Macrobrachium nipponense
AAATTGCTTTTTAAAAGATTTTTTAAACAAAAATCACACATCTAAAGTAGGATGAAACGCACAAAATATTTAATTTAAATCGAAAAATATTCAGTTTCATTTTGTTTTTTTCATTTTTTATAATGATTTTTGAAGCAAAGTTAGGCCACCAAAAAGACAAAAACCTCAAAAATACTGCATAAACTGAAATATTTCTTAAAATTTTTCATGCTACATTCATTCTCCCAAAAAGAGTGGACAATCAAAAAATTAGATAATTATTTTAACATGTTTATTTGAAAGTCATTCCAATTTTTGATGGATTATTTTTGCTTCAAAATTCATTTAGAAAATTGGCTAAAAATAGGAGAAGGAACTTGGAATTAAAAGCAGTTTATAAAAGATTTAATTTGAATCCAATATTTTTAATAGTTTTGCCCGGTTTTTAATAACTGATTTTATTTCAAAAATTATTTCAAAACTAACCTAAAATTCTGGCAATAAATGTAACATAAAATCATTTAGGAAATATATAAATTTTTTGCACAATATTTTTGTGAGTTTTTAGCTCCTTTATTTTGTCCGTTTTTTGTATAAAAAATCAATTAGGAATAGCCTGAAAAAGTGATTTATGGTTCAAAAATCATTTAAGAAATAAAATTTAAAAAATGACAACGAATATAACAAAAGTTTTTATACGAAACTTTTAAGATTTTTTAAACATTGATTTGTCTTTAAAGAATCATTTTAAAAATCGGCTAAAAATAGGGCAATAAATTTATCATAAAATGGTTTTAAATATATAATTTTTTGCAAAATATTTCTCTTCATCTTAGCGGTTTTCTTTTTCAGTCATTATAAAAATCCTCTTAAAAAAAGTAAAAATATAAAACAGAAAAGGGCTTAAAATAATTTCAGTTTAAATGGGTTTCTTGCTCTTTTTTTATAGATGATTTTTGTTTAAGAATTATTTTAAAAATTTCTTTAAAAAGGATCATGAATGTAACATAAAACGTTAAAAAAATTACAATTTTAGTACAAAATTTTCGAAACTTTTTTTTTTTTTTTTTTTTTTTTATTTTTTTTTTTTTTTTTTTTTTTTATATTTTCATTAAAATGATTATTTTAAAAAACGGCTACAGTTCAAAAAGTAATTTGATTTGAATACAATATTTAAAGGATTTTCCCTCACTTTTTGATGACTGATTTTTATTTTAGAAATTAATATAACATAAAAATTTTGAAGTTTTTTGTTTTTTTTGATGACTGGTGATTTTTAAATCATTTAAAATATCGTCTAAATATAACACAATGAGTTTAAAATAAACGGAGTTTGAAAATAATACAGTTTGGATACAATATTTTGGGAGATCTGCCTTTTTTTTTATTACTGATTTTGATACCGAAAATTATGTAAAAACACGCCTAAGAAGGGGACAATGAAAGTTTTAAAATAATTTCAATTTTTGCATAGTACTTTTGAGTTTTACCTCTTTTTGTTGGCGGATTTTTGTTTAAAAGACTATTACAAAAATTGCTTAAAAATGAAACCTAAGAAAGCTTCAAAAATATTTCAATTTTACCATAAATAGTGTATATGAATAAAAAAAAGGAAAAAATAAGAGACCTAAAAAGCTTTAAAAATGATTTCAATTTAGATATAATATTTTACCACATATAGTGTATTAAAATTATAAAAAGACAAAAAAGATACCTAAAAAAGCCTTAAATATTTCAATTTAGATACAATATTTTACCATAAATAGCTTATTTAAATTAAAATATATTTGTTTAACATTTTTATGGTACATTAATTGTCAAAATTCATGCTATTTTCAAATGATTTAAAAGCAGTTTAAAAAAGAATTTAATTTGAATACAATATTTTTAATAAATTTACCGTTTTTTAGGACTAATTTTTATTTCAAAAATTATTTAAAAATTGGCCTAAAATAGGGCAATGAATACCATATAAAAATTTAAAACATATATTAATTTTTGAGTTTTTCTCCCTTTGTTAAGGCTGTTTGTTGATAAAAATTCATTAGAAATGCAACTAAAAAATTAGTGAAAGACAAAAACATTTAAACATATTCCAAATTAAATACAATATTTTTTTTAGATTATGACCTTTATCTGATGAGTGATTCTTTTGTCTCAAAAGGCTTTTAAAAATCGCATAAATATATGAAAATAAATGTAACTTAAAGAGTTTAAAACAATATTTCAATTTTAATACAAAAATCTTAAATTTTTTTTTTCATCTTTTTGATACATTTTTGATTGGGAGTTTTACCTTCTCTTTGGTGACTAATTTTTATTTCAAAAATCAATTAGGAAATCGCCTAAATTTTTAGTAGATTGATTAATGTAACATGAAAAGTAATAAAAAATATTTAAATTTTACCACTTACTTTGGTGGCTGTTTTCTGTTACAATTAATCATTATAAATATTCTCTAAAAAATAGTTCAAAAAATGAAACAGAGAAAAGCTCTAAAAATATGTAATTCTAAATGCAATATCTTGGGGCTTATTGGCTCCCTTTTTGGGAGTTTTGCCCTCTTATTTCGAGACATAGTGAAAAATATTGTATTTAAATTGAAAGATAAAAAAAAATGTTTTCTTTGCCCACCCACCTTTTTAAAGCTATTCTTATATTTATTTTTGATACAAAAATTCGCCAAAATAAAGGAGGTTAAAGCTCTCAAAAATATTATGCAAAAGTTTATATATTTCTTAAATGATTTTGTTACATTTGTTGCCCGAATTTCAGGTGGTTTTTGAAATAATTTTTAAAATAAAAATCAGTCATAAAAAATCAGGCAAAATATTAAAAATATTAGATTCAGATTAAACCTTTTACAAACTGCTTTTAATTTGAAGTTAATTGTCCTAATTTTAGCCAATTTTCGAAATGATTTTTTAAGCAAAAATCATCCATCACAAAGAGGAATGAATTTCAAATAGACATGTTAAAATAGTTATTTAATTTTTGGATTGTAGACTGATTTTTTTTCAAATATAATTATAAAAATCGCCTAAAAATGGGACAAGAAATATAGCATAAAGAGTTTTAATAAATATTCCAGTTTTTGCACAATTTTTATAGGTTTTTGTCTTTTTGTTTCAAAAATCATCATAAAAATGCTAAATTGAAACTTTTTTTTTAAATGTATGTGGTTTTATAAAAGATTTTTGAAACAAAAATCACACATCTAAAGGACTAAAACGCGTTAAATATTTCACTTCAATTGATATATATTATAATCTGAAAAAAGCTTATAATATATATCAATTGAAATGAAATATTTAATTAACGCGTTTTAGTCCTTTAGATGTGTGATTTTTGTTTAAAAAATCTTTTATAAAACCACATACATTTAAAAAAAAGTTTCAATTTTGGTACACTATATTTGAGAGTTTGTTTTCATCTTTTGATGCAAGATTTTTGTGTCAAGAATCATAAAAAAATCACCTAAAAAGGAAGAAAGAAATGATAATTTTGCATTCAATTTAATTCTGACTTCTGTTCCATAATCATTTCGAAAATGACCTAAATCAGGACAATGAATATAAATAAATAAATCAAAATAAATAAATCTATAAAATAGAAAATTTTTAACAAATAACTAATAAATAAAAATCCATAAATAATAAAAATAAATAAAAACAAAATACAAATAGCAAAAATATCTAAAAAGAAATGAATAAAAATAAATAAATAAATATAAATAAATAAAATTACATAAATAGATAACTACAAAATAAACAAAAATTATACAAAAAATAAAATAAATAAAATAATAAATAAATAAAATAGATAAATAAATAAAATAAATATATAAAACTAATAAATAAAAATGAAATAAATAAAAATAAAATGAATAAATAAATAAAAAAAATAAATAAAAATAAATAAATAAAAATAATAAATAAATAACAATCAAAAATAATAAATAAATAAAATAAAAATAAATAATAAATAAACAAATAAATAGAATAAATAAATACATAGAAAACAAATAAAATAAATAAAAATAACAAAAATAAATAATAACACTAATAAATAAAATAAATAAATAAATAAAAATAAGTAAATAAATAATGAATATAAATAAATAAAAATAAATTAAATAGATAATAAAAATCATAATCACTGTTAAATGAAAAATAGATAACATACAAATAAATAAATAAAAAATAATAAATAAATCAAAATAAATAAATAAATAAAAATAAATTTATAAATAAGTAAATAAAAATGAAATAATAAAATAAATAAATAAATAAATATAAATCAATAAAAATAATAAATAAATAAAAATAAATAAATTAAATACAATAAAATAAATAAATAAAAATAAATAAATAATAAAAATAAATGAATAGATAAAATAAGAAATAAATGAAAATAAATAAATAGACAAAAAAATACAATTCACTAAATAAAAATAGAAGAACTAAATAATGAAAATAAAAAATAAATACAAATAAATAACTATAAAAAATACAGAAATTAAAGAAACGAAAAATAAATAAACATACATCAATAAAACTACATAATAAATAACTAAAAAATAAAAAAATACATCAATTAAATAAAATAAATAATGAAATAAGAAAATAAATAAATAAATATTAATACAGAAATAATTAATAAAATCAATAAATCAATAAAAAATAAAAATAAACTAAATAAATAAAAATAAATCAAATACAAATTAAAAATAAATAAAAAAAAAAAATAAAACAAAAAAATGAAAAATAAATAACACAAATAAATATATAATTAAACAAATAAAAAATAAAAAATAAATACAAAAAACTAACTAATAAATAAAAATAAATAAATAAAATTAAAAAAAAAAATGAATAAAAATCAATAAATAAAAATAAATAATTAATTAAAAAATAAATATATCAAAAAATAATAAAAATAAAAAATATATAAACCTAAATAAATAAAATAAATTTAAGTATAAAATACATAAATAAATAAATAACCTCCCTAACTAAAAT
>NC_087202.1:118543257-118550757 GCF_015104395.2 Macrobrachium nipponense
ACTTATTTTCATTTATATATTTGTTTATTATTTTTATTTATTTTTATTTATTTATTATTTTTTAATTATTTATTTTAATTATTATTATTTTATTTTTATTTATTTTTTTTATTTATATATTTGTTTATTTTTATTTCTTTTTATTTTATTTTATTATTTCTAAGTTATTTTGCTTTTTATTTATTTATTTAGTTTTATTTATTTTTTATTCTTTTATTTATTTATTTAATTTTACTTATTTTATTTCTTATTTATTTACTTATTTATTATTTCTTTATTTAATTTTTATTTATTTTTTATTTTTATTTATTTTTTTTTATTTTTTTCTATTTATTTATTCCTTTTTATTTATATTATTTATTTTATTTTTTATTTATTTATTTAATTTATATTTATTTTTAATTTTATTTGATTTTAGTTTATTTAATTTAGTTTATTTATTTTTATTTAACTTTTTTATTTACATTATTTAATTATTTATTTAATTTATTTTATTTATTTATTTATTTTATTTTAAGTTTATATTTTATTTATTTTATTTATTTTATTTATTTTATTTTTATTCATTTTCATTTGCATTTATTTATTTTTTATTTATCTTTTATTTATTTTTTATTCATTCTTTTTTTAATTATTTATTTTTGTTTTTTTATTTATTTTTATTTTATTTATTTTTATTTTTATTTATTTTTATTTTATTTTTAATTTTTATTTTTAATTTTTTTATTTTTATTTATTTATTTATTTTTTATTTATTTCATAATCCATTTATTATTTTATTTTTTTATTTTAGTTTTAGTTTTTTATTTTTATTTATTTTTTTATTTTTTTATTTTTCTATTTATTTCTTTTTATTTCAATTTATTTGTTTATTAATTTTTATTAATTAATTTTACTTTATTTTCCATTTTTCATTTAATATATTTGTTTATTATTTTTTATTTAATTTTTTATTTATCGATTTATTTTTATTTATTTTTATTTATTTATTATTTATTTATGTTATTTATTTAATTTTTTTTTATGTTTTGGTTTAATTTTTATTTCTTTTTATTTATTTTTAGATTTAATTATTTCTTTTTATTTCTATTTTATTTTATTTATTTATTTTATTTTTATTTTTATTTATTCTTTTTCAATTTATTGTTTACTTTTTATTTATTTTATTTTTTCTTTTATTTAATTTTTTATTTATTTATTTTTATTTATTTAATTTCTTATTTATTTATTCTTTTTATTTTATTATTTATTTATTTATTTTTATTTTTTTTTATTTATTTATTTTATTTATTTATTCTTTATTTTTATTTATTTCATTTTTATTTATTTTTTATTTATTTATTTTATTTTATTTATTTATTTTTTTATTTATTTATTTCTTTCTTTATTTTATTTTTATTATTTTTAGTTTATTTATTTATTTTTTCATTTATTTATTTTTCATTTTTATTAATTTATTTATTTTTATTTTTTTATTTATTTATTTTTATTTATTTTTTTCATTTAATTGATTTTTATTTATTTATTTATTTTTATTTATTAATTTATTTCTTTTATTTTTATTTATTTTTTTATTCTATTTTTTATTTATTTTATTTTATTTTATTTATTTTATTTTATTTATTTTTATTTTTATCTTTATTTTTTTAATTTCTTTTTAATTTATTTTATTTTTATTTTTGATTTATTTGAATTTTTACTTTTATTTAATGGTTTATTCTTTTACTTCTTTATTTTTATGTTTTATCTATTTTTATTTATTTTTTAATTTTATTTTTATGTTTATTTTTTGATTTTTTTTATTTTTATTTGTTTCTTTTATTTTGTTTTTTTATTTATCTCTTTTTTATTTATTTATTAATTTACTTCAATTTTTATTTTTTTATTTATTTATTTTTCATTTTATTTATTTGTTTATTTCTTTTATTTTATTTTTTTATTTACTTCTTTATTTTTGATTTTTTATTTATTTATTTTTGAATTATTTTTATGTATTTTTTATTTTTTATTTATTTTTATTTTTTTCTTTAATTTCTTTAATTTATTTTTTATATTTTTATTTTTTTTATTTATTTATTTATTCAATTAAATTTTTTTATAATATTTATTTTTTCATTTTTATTTATTTATTTTTTAGTTTATTTATTTATTTATTTATTTATTTATTTTTTTATTTATTTATTTACTTTTATTTTATGTATTTTTTTATTTTTTTATTCATTCTTATTTATTTAGTTTTCTTAATTTTAATTTTTAATTTTTAATTTAGTTTAGTTTTATTTATTTATTTATCCTATTTTTATTTATTTATTACCAATTTATTTTTATATAATTTAGTTTTTTCTTTTTTTATTTAGTTTACTTTATTTATTTATTTATTTATTTATTTATTTATTTTTTTTATTCCATAATTATTGTTTATTTAATTTTTCATTAATTTATTTTTTATTAATTTTTTTTTATTTTATTTGCAATTTATTTATTTTTTATTTATTTATTTTTTTTTATTTTTTATTTTTATTAATTTTTTCAAATTTATTTTCTTTATTTATTTATTTATTTATTTTTATTTATTTGTAAATTTATTTTTTGTTTATTTTTTTTATTTTTTTATTTATTTTTACAATTATTTTTATTTATTTATTTTTGTATTTACGCTTTTTTTATTTAATTTAACATTGCATTTCTATTTATTTATTTATTTCTCATTTATTTATTTTTTATTTTTATTTATTTGATTTATTTTTATTTATTTTGGATTTATTTTTATCTAATTTATTTTTTTATGTATTTTATTTTTATTTTTTTTTTTTATTTTTGCTTTTTTTTATTTTTCATTTTTATTTATTTATTTATTATTATTTATTATTAATTTTTATCTATTTATTTTCTATTTATTTATTTATCTATTTTCTTATTTATTTTTTGATTACTTATTACTTTTTAATTTATGTTTTTATTTATTTTTATTTATCTTTAATCATTTTTTTTTCATTTTTTTACATTTTTTATTTATTTTTTATTTCATTTATTTTTTTTTTATTATTTTTTTTTATTATTTTTATTTTTTTTATTATTTTTATTTAGTTTATTTTTATTTAGTTTACTTTTATTTAATTTTATTATTTTTTAGTTATTTTTTTATTCA
The DNA here is from genome assembly GCF_015104395.2 of Macrobrachium nipponense. NCBI lineage: Eukaryota > Metazoa > Arthropoda > Malacostraca > Decapoda > Palaemonidae > Macrobrachium > Macrobrachium nipponense. The sequence goes on from NC_087202.1 coordinate 118,546,406, forward strand.
TTTTATTTATGTTTATCCAAATAAAAGAAATCAAATAAAGAATAAATAAGGACTTAAATAAACAAAATAAATATAAACCTAGCATACATAAATAAATAAATAAAAAAAAAAAACTTAAATAAAGATAATAAATCAAATAAAAATGAATAAAAATAAAAATAAAATAAAATAAATAGAAATAAAATAAAAAACTAAAAATTTTAGATTAAACTAAAAATGCAATAAATGAATGAAAAAACAGAAACCTAAACCTAAATAAATTAAAAATAAATTAAAATAAATTAAAAATGCAAAATGAAAGAATAAAAATAATAAATAAAAATAAATAAATAAAAACTAAATAATTAATGAAATAAAAATGAAATAAAAACATTAACGAATAAATAAAAATAAATAAAATGAATACAAATAAACATAAATAAACAACTAAATAAAATAAATCAAATAAATAAATAAATAAAAATAAAATAACATGAATAAATAAAACAAAATAAATAAATTAAAAGAAATAAAACCCCTGAACTAAACAAAAAATAAACAAATAGAGTAATCCCAAATCAATAAAGATAAATAAAGAAAAATCAAAACTCAAATAAATAAAATTAAAAACCTAAACCTAAAACCTCAAAAAAAACTAAATAACACCACAAAAACTTATACCAACTAAAAAGAATAAATACGATCCCAAAACTCAACATAAAAAAATAGCACAAAGAAACCTAGACAATCAAACTAAAACAATACTATAATACCCCTCCAAATTCAAAACTCAAAAAAATCCAAAAATAAATAAAAACCTAAATGAATACATAAACTAATCAATACAATTACCAAAATTAGAATTAAATTCCACTAACAAACAAATAAAAAATAAAAATAATAAAAAATAGATCAAAATAAATGAACAAATAACTAAAAGTACAATAGAATTCTTAATACAAAATAAATAAAAAATCAACAATAACAAAATACAAATAAAAAATACAAAATAAACGAACTGAAAAACTCCAAATCCAATCCCTAAACAAAAATCAAGTAATGGGAGGCACAAAATTTTAAAATAACAAAAAAAAAAAAAACTCAAAATCAAAAATAAAAAAAAAAATTGAAATCAAAAAAATACAAATAAATAAATACAAATAAATAAAAATAAATAATAAACAAAACTAATACAACAAAATACAAATAAACCAATAATAAAAAAATAGAAATCAAAAAAATCAACAAAATAAAATTTCAAAAACTACTTAAATTCAAGTTTACTGTAATTAAATTACAGAAATAAAAACAAACCCAAACATTAAATTCAATGAATCAAATCAAATATAAATAATCAATAAATAAATAAATAAAAAAAAGAAAAATAAAAATAAAAAAATAAAAACTAAATAAAATTAAATAAAAATTAAATAAAAATAAATCAATCAAATAAAATAAATAAACAAACTAAATAATAAATCCAAAAATAAATCCAAATAAATAAAACATAAACCCAAACTAACAGGAAAACCTAAAACAAAACTACAAATAAAAACAAAGAAAAATAAATTCACACCAAAACAATCCCAAACGTAAACTAACCAATCTAAAAAAATAAAAAACAAAATAAATAAATTAACCTACCAAACCCAATAAATAAATGAAAATAAATAAAGAAAACTAAAAATAAATAAAATTAAATCAATCCTAAATCAAAATAAATTAAACTAAAAAAGAAATTCAAATACTAAAATAAACAAAGAACTCAAAGATAAATGAACTAAATGGGGTAATAGAAACAAACAACAAATAAAAAATCAAATAAACAACAATCAAAACCAAAATAAACATCACAATAAATAAAATAAAATTCAAATAACCAAAATCAAAAATAAAAAGAAATAAATAAACAAAAATAAAAAATTAAAATTCAAAATAATAAATTAAAAATTAAAATAAATAAAAAAACGAAACAAAAATAAAGTTAATTAAAATCAAAAAAAATAAAAAAATAAATTTTAAATAAATAAAATAAAAATAAAGAAACAAACAACAAAAAAAATAATTAATAAATTAAAAATCAACTTAAATGAAACTAAATAAATAAATAAATAAAAATAAATAAATATATAAATAAAATAAATAAATAAATAAACATAAATAAAGAAAAATAAATTAAAAATTAAAAAATAAATAAATAAATAAACAAATAAATATAAACAAATAATTAATGAAAATAGTAAATAGTAATTAAATAAAAAATAAATAAATAAAAATAAAAATAAATAAATAAATAAAAAATAAATAAATAAAAAAAATACATAAATAAAAAAAAATAAAAAAAAAAAAAAATAAATAAATAAATAAAAATAAAATTAACAAAAAATAATTAAATAAATAAAAATAAATAAATAAATATAAATAAAATAAATAAAATTAAATAATAAAATTAAAAAAAAAAATAAAAAAAAAATTTAATAATAAATATAAAAAAATAATAAATAAAAAATAAAATAAAATAAATAAATAAAATGAAATTGTATATAATAAATAATTAAATTTGTTTATTATTTATTTTTTAATATTTACTCTTATATTTATTTTTTTTATTTTTTTTAAAATAATTTTGTTTATTTTTTATTTAATTATTCATTTTTTTTTATTTTAATGATATATAATTAAATATATATAGTGTTTATCTATTTTTTTTATTATTTAATTTATTTATTTATAAATATTTGTAAATTAATAAAAATATAAATTTATACTTTTTTTTTTATATATTTTATTTTAAATAAAAAAAACTGATATTTGTTTATTTTATTTATTATTTATTTTTTATTTTTTTTTTATTTATTTATATTTATTTTATTTATCTATTTTTTTATTTATTTATATTTATTTATTTATTTATTTATTTATTTATTTATTTATTTTTATTTTTATTTATAAATAAATAAATTTATAAATTTATTTCTTTTTATTATTATTTATAATTAAATAAATATATATAAATATTTATTGAAATATATGTTTTTTTTATTTATATAATAAAATCAAATTTTATATAAATTTATGATTCATTTATTTATTTATATTTATTTATTTATTATTATTATTTATTTGTATATATAATATTTTAAAAAATATATTCTATTTAAAAAAATATTCATATTGTTATATTATTTTTATTTTTATTTGTTTATTTATTTATAATTTTATTATTTATTTATTTTTTCATTATTTATTTATTTTTATTTAATTATTTATTTTATTTTTATTTATTTATTATTTTTATTTATTATTTATATTTATATTTTATTTATTATTGTTTATATTTTTATTTATTTATTTTTATTTGTTTTATTTATTTATTTCTATATATTTATTTATTTTTTTTATATATATTTATTGTTTTTTAATTTTTATTTATTTATTTATTTCATTAATTTATTCTTTTTTATATTTATTTATTTATATTTTTTTAAAATTTATTTCTTTATTTATTTCTTTATTTTTATTTATTTATATATTTTTCATTTATCTATTTTTATATTTCATTTGGTTTATTTATTTATTTTTATTTATTTATCATTATTTATTTATTTTTATTTTTATTATTTATTTATTTTTTAGTAATATTTATTATTTTTATTCATTTATTATTTTATTTATTTATTATTTATTTATTATTATTTATTTGATTTATTTTTATATAGTTTATTTTCTTATATTTTTATTTTTACTTGATTGTTTATTTATTATTTTTTATTTTATTTATTATTTATTTTTTTATCTTTTTTGTTTATTTTTTTATTTATTACTATTTATTTTTTTTATTTTTATTAATTTATTTATTTTTATTTATTTATTTTTATTGTTTACTTTATTTAGTTTATTTATTTTTATGTATTTCATTATTTATTTTTTATTTATTTATTTATTTTTTTATTTTATTTTTTAAAATTTATTTATTTCTATTTATTTAATTTTATTTATTTTTTTCATTTATTTTTTTATTTATTTATTTTTTTTATTCATTTTTTATTTATCTATTTTTTATTTATTTTTTTATTTATTTATTTATTTACTTTTATTATTTATTTTTATTTCTTTATTTATAATTTTTTTATTTTTTTTCTTTATTTTTTATTTTCATTTATTTATTTATTATTTATATTTATTTTATTTATTTATTTATTATTCATTTAAATTTATTTATTTTTATACTTTATTTATTTGTTTTATTTATCTTTATTTTTATTTATTCATTTATTTTTTATTTATTCTCTTTTGTTCCTTTATTTTTTTATTTATATTTTTATTATTTACTTTGCACTTTTTTTTTATTATTATTTATTTATTTGTTTTTC